>NW_028258387.1:52578-236714 GCF_053883595.1 Heterocephalus glaber
CCCAAATTCTACCATTTTACTGATGGTCTAGGCAAGTCCCAACCAGCTGGTGCTTACTGATTGCAGCCCGAGGACTTGCTCCTGGTGCGTGGGGGAGCCTTGGGGACCCTGCGCTGGGAGCCAGTTGGATGGGAAGTGTGTGCCATCTGTGGCTGCCATGACATGAGAAGCCCTGCTCTGCGCTCCATCGTGCTTCCTGGTTCTAATGTCTGTACATGTGGATATCAGTAGTTCTTGATCTGAGAGAAAAAGTATCAATACGGTGTGACAAGTGAGGCTCTCTCCTGGCCTCTCGGGACCGGTTGCTAGGAGGCAGCCTTTGGGAGGCATGCACATTCCCATTTTAACACCGTTCCTCTTGATTCTCTTTCCTTAGTTTTGTCTGCATTGCCGTTTAGGGTCAGCGAGCTTTACTTGTGAGGGAAGCCAGGGCAGTAGACGTTTAGAAACTGCTGCCTGTAGGTGGAGCAGTGCGGTCAGCCCAGTGGAGACCAAGGTGGTTGGGTCACCGCTCTTGCTCTCTGTTCCCCCAGCAGGGCTGAGGTGCTTTACCTTGACCACATTGGTTTCCCCTGGGGAGCCTGGGCCCCATTCCCAGAGACATAATGGTGGTCTGGGGTCTGGCTTTGGTGCTGAGGTTTGAAAAGTTCCCAACTGGTTCTAATTTGCAGCCAAAGTTGTGAACCATTCACCTAGATGGTGAATACAAGGCAGTAATGGTATTAGAAAGAGGAGTTGGAGATGAAATTAGGTCACTGTTGATGGGAGGGCCATGACAAAAACTAAAAACCTTCACAAAGTCCCAACCCTGGATACAGTGCTAAAGCCCACCACTGGAACTCCCACATTGCTTGGGTGCCAGTTGCCTTGCAAATGAGGTACAAGGAGAAGAACAGTGCCCAACCTAAAATGAAACCATTATTTGCAAGAGTGGAACCTTTGATCTCTTCATGCCTGGGGAGGGCATGCTCAGGACAGGAGACTGCTGTTTTATGGCAGTACTCGGGATGATTGAGCTCAAGGCCTTCACACTGATCTACATCCGCAGTCCTTTTTTGTTTTTTGTTTTGTGAAAGGGTCTTGCAGAGTAGCTAAGTTGCCCAGACTGAGCTCAAACGTCTGATTCTCCTGCCTCAGCCTCCCGGAGGTCTGGGATTACAGGTGTGCGATACACCTGGCTAGCAGATACATTTTTGCCTCTTGTCACACACACACGGGGGTTAGAACCCAACTGCAGACACACCTCAGTCCCCTGTAGGCCCCAGGCTGGTGAGCAGTGGCTTTACCTTGAGACTTGGGTCTCTTTTCCCGAAGCCAGAGCACTTCATCTTCTCGTCCCATCACAGCCCTGGGATCTGTGCACTTGCTGTTGACCCTCAACAAGGCATTTTTCTCTCTCTAAGCTGCATTGCTCTCCTTGCTTCAGAGTGGCTCAGGATCCAGTTGTCTTCTACTCCTGTCCTCACCGGGGCCTTATAGTTTCTGCATGCCCAGCCACCTAGTGCACAGCGATGAGCCCCAGAAGGAGCTAAGCTACAGCCAGAGAATGACCAAGGAAAACTTGGGACAGAGTGGGGACTTATGTGTTGCCTACCTAATGAGGAGTCCATCACTGTGCATTGAGCTGTTGTGACCCAGAAAGTAGGCCATTTGTTGGTTTCTAGGTAGCTCTTCCATTGTAGACTTTCTGCTGAGAAAAAAAGGAAAAGCAAGGTAGGGTAAAATACAAAGAACTATAAATTTATTTATGGGCACTTGGGCTGTTTCCACACTTTAGCTATTACAAACTGTGCCACTATGAACATGGGTGTGCATATATCACTGTGGTATGATTCTTTTAATTCTTTTGGAAAGATACGCAGCAGAGGGATATCTGGGTCAAATGGGACCTCTAGTACTAGTTTTTTGAGGTATCTCCATATTGATTTCCACAGTAGTTGCACCAGTCTGCTCTCTCACCAACAATGGGAAGAGTTCCTTTTCCCCCACAGCCCCACCAACATTTGTTATTAGGTTTGATTTCTTGATAGCAGCCATTCTTTCTGGGGTGAGGTGACTCTCAGTGCTGTTTTCATCTGCATCTGTTGAATGACCAGTGATGTTGAACATTTTTTCATATATTTATTTGCTCTTTTTACTTCTTTGTCTGAGAAATGTCTGTTCATTTCAGATGGCCATTTTTGAATCAGTTCTTTATATTTGGGGGGGGGTCTGATTTTTTGAATTCTTTATATATTCTAGATAGTAGACCTTTGTCTGAGGAGCAGCTGGTAAAAATTTTTTCCCACATTGTAGGTTGTCTCTTAGCTCTTTTGGTAGTTTTTCTTGCAGTGCAGAAGCTTTTTAATAAGATGAGATCCCAGTTGTTGACTCTTTGCGCTAGTTCCCGTGCTACTGAGGATTTGTTCATAAAATCTTTTCCTATGCCAGTGTCTTCAAGAGTTCTACCAAACTTTTTTTCCAGCAAGTTTAGTGTTTCTGTTTTAATATTTAGATCTTTAATTCACTTTGGTTTTAGTTTAGTGGTTGGTGAAAGATAGGGGTCTAGTCTTAATCTTTGACAGGTTGAAATCCAGTTTTTCCAACACCATTTATTAAAGAGGCTATCTTTCCTCCCATGAGGGTGGTTGGATCTTTTGTCAAAGATGAGGTAGCTGAGCATGTCTGGGGTTGTTTCTGTATCTTCTAAAGTATTCCACTGGTCCTCAGGTCTGTTTCTTTGTCAGTACCATGCTGTTTTTATCACAGTGGCTTTGTAGTATAGTTTCAAGTTGGGGATTGTGATACCCCCTACCTTGTCTTTGTTGCCTAGTATTGGTTTTGCTATTCTAGGCCTCATCTGGTTCCAAATGAATTTTTGGATTGTTTTCTCTAGTTCTGTGAGATATACCATTGGGATTTCAATCAGGATTGCATTGAATCTGTGTAGCAGTTTTGGAAATATGGCCATTTTCACTATGTTGGTTCTTCCTACCCAGGAGTGAGGGATGTCTTTCCATTTTCTTATATCCTCTTCGATCTCTTTTTTCACAGTGCTGTAGTTTTCAGTGTAGAGGTCCTTTGTCTCCTTCATTAGATTGATTCCTAGATATTTCATTTTTGAGGGATGCTATTGTACAAGGAATTGTTTCCTTAATTTCTCTCTCAGTCTGTTATTTATGTACAAGAAGGCTATTGATTTTTTAGTGTTTACCTTGTATCCAGCTACTCTACCAAATCTGTCAATTAAGTCTAGAAGTCTTCTGGTGGAGTTTTTTGGGTCTTCTATGTAGAGTATCATATCATCAGCAAATAATGACAGTTTAACTTCCTCCTTTCCTATCTTTATTCCTTTTATTTCTTTCTCTTGTCTAATAGCGGTGGCTAATGTTTCCAGAACTATACTGAACAGGAGTGGTGATAGTGGACATCCTTGTCTTGTTCCTGATTTTACTGTGAAGGTTTTGAGTTTTTGACCATTTAGTATGATGTTGGCTGTTGGTTTTTCATAGATAGCCTTTATTAGCTTGGAATAAAGACCATCTATTCCAATTGTCTCTAGGGTTTTTATCATGAACGAATGTTCGATTTTGTCAAATGCTTTTTCTGCATCAATTGAGATGATCATATGGTTTTTGTCCTTGACTCAGTTAATATAATGTATTACATTTATTGATTTACATATATTGAAGCATCTTTGCATCCCTGGGATAAATCCGACTTGATCAGGGTGTATGATCTTCTTGATGACCCTCTGTATTCTGTTTGCCAGTATCTTATTGAGGATTTTTGCATCTATGTTCATTAGAGAGATTGGCCTGTAGTTCTCTTTTTGGGTTGGATCTTTCCCTGGTTTTGGAATCAAAGTAACACTTGGCTTCCAGGAATGAATTTGGAAGTATTGCTTCCCTTTCAATGGTTTCCATCATGGTCCTGAGCTCATCTATTTTTTATCTGTTTCTGTTCTAGAGTCTCTAATCATGTCTTTCCATCTGCTCACCATCTCTGTGGTTCTCTGGGAAATTACTTCTGTTTTGAATTTTTCTAGAGCTTCATTCATCTGTTTTGTTACTTCCTGTGCCATCAGTGCAGGGTGTCCAGGTGATTGACTATCAGACTTTTCCACCTCGTTTCCCCCAGAATTTGCCTTTGGTGAGCTAGTAGCCTGATGTGCCTTGCTTAGGTGTCTTCTCATTTCTATTTTTGTTGTTGGTACTGTTTATGGTTCAATTCCTGGGTTGATACTTCAGTATTGCTTATTGTAGTATCTTTTTGCTTGTATTTAGAAACTGTATGGCATGATTGTTTTTCAGAAATGTCTTCCAGATATATCTGGCCTTTAGGTTTTGAGCCTCTAATGACTCTTAGGCTATCTCATTTTCAGTATACCAGGAAGGACAACTGATTAGATCAGTCACAATGCCTAAGCCTAAGTGATACAATCAGCAACAACAATAGCATCAAGCACAGTTTAGAAAATGGCAACTTGTGGTAGTTATTAATCTGTCACTTTTAAATGTGAATTAAATCAAAGTCAAGGGCCAGCCCAAAATACGTCTATGGTGAATAAACTCTTCAGTATAGCAACTTTACTCTTCGAGATGGGGACTTAGAAGGAGTTGGGGAGGGAGAGATATATAGGTATGATAGGGAAAGGTTAGAAGTGAGGCCAGAGGGCACAGGAAGATCATGCAAACTCTAGGAAGCTGTTGAAGAGAAGAGGAGAAGACAGAATGAAAGAACAAACGAAAGAACAGAACAACGTAACAGCAATAAGGAGGCTAGAAACTGAATTCACATTTCTTTAAAACTAGTGACAATCAAGAGAAGGAAAAAGAGAAGAAAAGAAAAGGTAAGAAAAAAAGAAATTCGAATTAGGACAGGAACAGGAATAAAAAGGGAGAGAAATGAAGAACAAGGTGGGAGAGAGTGAGAGAGAAAAAGAAAAGAAGAGAAAGAAAGGAAAAAAATTGAATAGAGAAAAGAACAGATAAAAATTTTAAAAAATATTAAAAATAAAGAGAAAAAATTACTTTGAAAATAAAAAATTTTAAAAAGGGCCTCCTTCAGGGTATGTCTCTGCTGTCACTATAGACAGCATGGGCAGGAATGTGCAGATGTAAGTCAGTTAGTCTCAGCAAGCCAGCAGCTGTCCCCTGAGGCTCAGGCCAATTTCTGCCTGCAAGGCCCAAGTTGAGATCTCTGACCCCCTGCAGGGTTGAACTCTGCAAGCTTCTCCTGCAGGTTCCTGCTGCCCTTCCCCTGGCGATAGTCCAGGTTCAGATGGGAGGTGATGATCCCTCCACCTTATCAACTATGGTGGTCTGGTGTGCCTTTATTGCAGAGATTTTCTTCACTTTTCCAGTGGGCATGAATTTTCATCTAGGAGCCTCAGAGAGGCCCTCTTTCTCTTGTTCACTTCTGTTCTATCTTCTGGAGCTCAGATCAATGTCCTTTCTGACCCACTGCCCCTCTGTGGTGTGGATCCAGGTGCTGGCTTGGCCCAGTGGCCAGAGGTGGGGGGTCCTGTGTTGATGCCCGCATGCCCCTGCTCCTCTGCGCCGAAGGGGCAGGGCCACTGGATGCCCCATGTACTGCTCAGGATCTCCGATCCTCTGCGCTGAAGGGGTGGGGCCAAGAATATTTCATATTAACCTGAGAATGTGCATTCTTCCCTCTTTGAGTGAAGTAGTGTAAAAAGGGCAGATAGGTCCAGGTGATCTATTGTACTGGTGAATACTTTAAAGTGTCTTGATGAGGCAGATGAGGGCATGGCAGACTGGCTGGAAAACAGTATGTAATCTGTCAATTAGGAAGATCTGGAATGGAGGCTGAATAACAGGATATGACCCGTCAATCACAGCCAGCATGTGTGGGTAGAGCAACTTCAGAGGGGCCAGATCTGATAGGGTATAAAAGATGGCAACATTGATTTCATTGCCACTGCAGATCTTCCTATTCTGCTGTCTTTCTGTTTCTGCAGTGGTCCACCCTGCATGCAAAACGTATCATCACCTTTCTTGCCTCTTTACTCTTCTCTTTTCTTCACTTTTTTTCCTTTTCTTCTTTTATTTAAATAAAAGTCCCATTCACCTATTCATCAGTTTTCCCAGTCAATTCTTTGGGTGGGACAGAAAAAGCCTGGAATCATCCAGCAACACTGAGATTTATTCTTGATCCATGTGTTATTTAGAATTATGCTGTATAACCTGCAAATTTATTGGAATTTTCCCAGTATCTTTCTGCTCCTGATTTCCAACTCCATTCCACTGGAATTAGGGAGTACACAAGTGCCGTTTCTGTTGTTGGAGGTTGTATAAGGCATGTTTAATGGTCCCAGGGTTAGACTGTAGTCTGTTCTGGCAGATGTTCCTTGTAAACTTGAGAGTTTGCATTCCCCTTTTGTTGGGTGAGGTAGTGAGGTAGATTAGGGCTGTCACAGTCTGGACAATAGGACGTGACCTTTAATTATAAAGAGGGGAAAAGCTGGGAGCAGGATGTATCTCTCTAACCTGGTCAAGCATGCTACTTGTCAGTTACAGCCAGGATGTGTGTGTGAAACAACTTCAGACGGATGGATGGAAGGATATAAAAGGCAGCAACCCTTGACTTCGCTGCTGCAACAGTCTTGTCATTTTGCCATGCTTCTTTGTGCAGTGGCTCATCCATAGATACATCTCTTCTTGTCCTTCTCTCTTCCTTCACTTTTTTTCCCTTTCTTCTTTTTTCTTCACTTCCCTTTTCCCTCTCTCTCTTTTACATTAAATAAAAGTTGTGTTTATCTGTTCTTCAGCTGTCCTGGATCCCTGGGAGACTGTACCATCCAACAACAGTAGTGCATAAAGGACAGTTAGGTCCAGTTGGTTGAGTGGGCTGGTGAATTCACCTCCAACCTCACTGAATTTCTGCCTGCAGGACTTGCTCATCCTGAGGCAGGGGTGCTGAGGTCTCTAAGGTATGAATTGGTGGATTTCTCATTCAGTTCTGTCAATGTTTGCCTGATGCATATTGATAATCTGTCAGGTACAGACATAGGAAGGACTAGAATAACTTCTTGGAGGTAATGACCTCCTTTGCAATTAAGTGATGCCCCTCATCATCCCTGATATTCTCCTTGTTCTGAAATCTGTTTTTCTAATACAACTACTTTCACTTTCTGCATTGTATATATGTCTCTGTTCCTCTCATCTCAGAGTCACTATATTTAAAGTAGTTTATGTGTAAACAGTATACAATTTAGTTTTGGTTTTCAGTTCCTTATTGTAATCTCTGTTTCAGTAGTTTGCTTGGACTATTTATTTATTTATTTATTTGGTACTGGGGATCGAACTCCTCGGGTCCTTGTGCTTGTGCAGCAGGCGGTGAAAGCACTGAGCTAAATCCCCGACCCTGGACTGTTGATTTTTAAACTGCTGATCAGGGCTGGGGATTTAGCTCAGTGTTTCTGGTGCCTGCCTCACAAGCACAAGGTCCTGAGTTTGATCCCCAGTACCCCCCCAAAAAAAACCAAATAAATAAACTGCTGATCTTACAGTTGAATTAATAGATACCATATATGTTACTGTTTTTACTCATTGTTTTCTTCCATGTTTCTCATTTTGTGTCCCATCTTTTCCTGTGTTATATAGTTTACTGGAGCATCTTACATGATTTCATTTTTCACTCTTTGTTCATTTTTCACTCTTTTTTTGTAGATGTAGTTCCTTTTTTACTTATTTGACTAGTTGGGCAGGAATTCTCAATATGCACTTAAACTATTCCAAGTCCACTTTCAGATAATAGATTGTCACTTCACGGACACCTGTGGGTATTCCTGACTTCTCCCTCTTGTCCCTTGTATAATTTTTGTCCTTAATTTCCCTTACACAAGGTTATACTCATGAAATGCAGTGTGGCCATTTTTATTTTGGACAAAGTGGTTTCAGTTAGATAAAGTGTACGCAGTGGGCACCGGTGCTGCCTGAGGGCTCAGGGACAAACACTACAGGCCAACACGGATTCCACAGATGAGGGCTGGAGAGTCACTTGACAGAGAGGAGACAGATGGCTCTGACACTTAGTCTGAGCTGGGCACGATTCAAGGTCCTGGGCATGGGCCCTGGGGGGAGTGGATGGTGCCTTACTTTTGTGGAGTGTACAGTTGAGTGGAAGTAGATTGGTTAACTAAGGTGAAAGAAGTGTCTGTGTGATAGTGGAGTGAGTCTGTGAAGGGAATTGAACAGCCACTGAGACAAGGGTGAGGAGGTAGAGTGTGTTGGGGGCAGGGTGGTCGGGACACACTGATTAGCAGTCCCACTGGGCATTGAGTGGGGTCCAGCTGCCACCTGCGCTCAGGCTAATGGCATCAGAAGATTCCCTGTGTGTTTTGGGTTGATTTGTTTATTCCAGGGCTGAGGACGAAACCCAGGGAGTGTTGCATGCTAGGCCGTGCTGTGCCACTGAGCCATCCCCAACCCCTTCCTAGAGCTTTCCATCCAGTGGGCCACCCTCCCTGGAGGAAAGGATGGTTGACCATCACTCTTTCAGAGGAGGACACCGCAGTCCAAGAACACAAAATTACTCGCCTTTGTGGTTCTTTGTGCCTCTGGCAGATACACCCCAAGCCAGGAGGCCTCAGGATGTCCAGTGAGGAAGCCAATAACTGAAAACACTGAGCGTGTAACAGAAACGTGAGCCTAAACTAGCCCCCACCCTCAGAACATGGCTGGGGTAAGCTGTCCTGTCCAGAAGACTCCAGGAAGCACCCCCAGAAAGGTAGGGGTGTGGCTTGGTCGTGGCTGGCTGCTGTCTTCTGCCACCTCAGAACTTTAGCACCTGTCCTGCAAGGCCTTCAGTCCCACTGGCTACTCTGCAGGTCAGTCCTCCTGCCTCTGGATGGAGCTTTCCTGAAGGAGGTGGGAGGTGGGAGCTGTGGGCAGAGGCCTCCGGGCCTTACCTGTGGGCTACGTTCAGTGCTGTAGTAACTTCCTGAGTGCTGAGAGGAGGGACATTTGAGAAGGTGATAAGAGTCAAGAGCACAGGAGAGTTCCTGTGTCCCTTCGCCCTCTTTCCACACAGCCACCCCCACATCAACATCTCCTACCAGCAGGGTCCCTTGTCATAAATGACAAACCTGCAAGAACACATCATCATCATCCAGCCTCTATGGGTTCATGACCACGCCTTTACCACATTATTTACACACACAATGTTTCCTTTCACCCATCAGAAAGCGACTGGGACTGATGGGCTTTCCCACATCCCTTCCATCCTCATGATTTATTGTCAGTTCTAGTTCCTGTAGATTTTTGAATGCTGGGGAGAGACATGAAGGCATTCCTACTTTCCT
Organism: Heterocephalus glaber; assembly: GCF_053883595.1. Classification (NCBI taxonomy): domain Eukaryota; kingdom Metazoa; phylum Chordata; class Mammalia; order Rodentia; family Bathyergidae; genus Heterocephalus; species Heterocephalus glaber. Next base: position 61,886 of record NW_028258387.1, read on the forward strand.
TCCAGTGTGAGTCATTTCGTGCTTTGGAACTGAACTAGGGCAGTCAAATCCTGCCCACCTACCTGACATTTATAATGTCCATCTCCAGTGTGCACTAGCATATGTCTTCTAACACTTGCAAGAGAAGCACAGTATTTCCCACTGTCCATACTCATTCATTGGGTTTTCCTCCAGTGAGTCCTTCCATGCCTTCAAATGTCACTGCGAGACATGAAGGCTTGATAACAGTTTCTATTTGTAGGGGTTTTGACAGGTGTGAGTTATTCCACATATTTGGAATGAATTAGGACAAAGACTTCTCCCCATAGCAGATACCAGCAGGATGTGTCTCCAGTGTGCATTATCATCTGTCTTTGAAATCTGTATAAAGAAAGGAAGGCTTCCCCATATTCCTCCCATCCTCAAGGTTCTCTCTATAGCATGCCACTGCATGGACTCAGAAAGAATGAGGATCCCAGAAGGCTTTCCCACATTCCCCACTCCCAGAGTGTTCTCTCCAGTAGAGTCCTTCAGTGAACTTGAAAAGAGCCAGAGTGTGTGGAGGCTTTCCTCTTTGCTTCCATCCACAGGGCTTCTCTCCAGAGTGAATACTTCCTTGCTTTGGAACTGAACTGGGAATGTCAAAGGATTTTTGATAAAATTAACATTTTTAAGCCCACATCTGTTGTGTGCTCTCATGTGTCTTCTGCCTTTGCAACAAGATGAAGGCTCCATCCCACACCCCTTATGTTCAGAGGGTTTCCTCTCCGGAGGATCCCACACCTGGTTATTTATAAAGAACATAGATAGATTTGCTTAGAGTTTTGGAAGCTGAAAAGTCCAAGCTGAAGGCACCAGCATCAGGTAGGACTTTTTGCTGCATGAAGCTTCTTTTACAAGGGCCTTAACATCATGGCCCAGTCACTTCTTAAAAGGCCCACCTGCTAATATTTAATTGTGCCTTAATTGTGTAGTGGATACATTCAAATCATATAAGGATCTTTCATAGTTTCATATGGATTTTAGGATTTTCAGGACCTTGCCCTTGCAAGGCAGGTGGCAGCACCACTAAGCTAAATCCCTGGCCCTCCACTATGATTTTGACAGCAATCTGTAGATTGCTTTGAGTAAGGTGCACATTTAAATAATATTAATTCTTCCAATCCATGAACGTAGGGTGTCTTTGCAATTATTTGTATCTGTTTTAATTTCTCTCATAAATATATTATACTTTTCAGTGTGAAAGTCACTTTCCTGGTTCAGTTTATCACTGTGTATTTTCTTATTTTTCATGTTATTACAACTAGACTTTCTTAATTTTCTTTCCATGTAGTTTTAGTATAAAGAAGTAGAACTCATTTTTGTATAGTGCTTCTTTATTCTGTACCTTTTCTTGATTCACTTAATAGTTATAGTAGCAATCTTAAAAGATTTTTAAGGAGTCTTTCGTGTTTCTACATATATGACTGTGTCAGCTGGAAACATAATTTTAGATCTTCCTTCCATTTGGGATTCATTTGTTTCTCTTTCTTGCCTAATTGCCCTGGCAAAAATTTCCAGTGCTGTGTAGAGTAGAAATTATTAGAGAGCAGAGCGCTTGGGAATTGCCTTCTCTGTGACTTTAAAAGGCAAAGATTTCAAGTTTTCACAATTGAGTATGTTAACTGTAGGTTTTTCACATTTATGCTCAGTTATGTTCACGTAAACTCCTTTTATACCTACTGTGTTAAATGTTTTATCATGACAGAGTGCTGAATTTTGTCAAATGTTTTTATTACATCTTTTGACATGACCATGTTATTTTAATCTTTTAGGTAATTTATGTCTCATATATTGATTTGCATATGCTGAACCATTCTTGTATCCCAGGAAGAAATCCTGCTTAATTGAGATGTATGATATTTTAATGTGCTGTTGGTTGATATTTCCCCAGGGATTTTTACATGTATGTTCTTCAGGGATAATTGCTTTGTGTAGTTTTCTTTGAGTATCTAATATCTCTTGTAGTTTTCAGGTAAGGGAAATGCTGGCTTCATAAACTATTTTCAACATGTTTCCTGGGCTGTTTTTTAGAAGAAGTTAGAAAGGAGTCCTGTGTATTCTTTAAAATTTTGATGCAAATCAGACTTTTGGTCTTCTACCATGGATTTTCTCGTCTTAGGATGTTTTAAATTATTGCTTATTCATTATCCTCTTTTCAGGATTTCATCATGAACCAGAATGGATAGGTTGTGTGTTTCTAGGAATGCACACATTTCCCCTAGGTCATTCATGTATAGGGGAATAGCAGTCTCTTGAGATTATTTTCACTTTTGTGATATGAGCTGTTCTATCTGTACTTTCATTTTGGATTTATTTGAGCATTTCTTCTTGATTCCTGAGTTATTCTAGCTAAAAGTTTCTCAATTTTGTCTTTTCCAATGATGAACACTTCCTTTTGTTGATTATTTACTGTTTTCTTATTCTATGCTTGTCTTGGTCTGTTTTGAGTTGCTACAACAGAATACCACCAACTGAGTAATTTATGAAGAAAAGGAAATAACTACAGTGTTGGAGGCTGGAATTCTAAGGTCCAGGAACTCACATTAGGAAGGGTCTTCTTGCTGTGTCAACCTATTGTGGAAAGGCAAGGAGACAGGGAGAGGAGAGGATTCTGGCTCATGTCTCAAGGACTTCAGTGAGGAGCACAAATCTGTTCACGAGTGTGGAGTACACAGACCTGAACACTTCGTGCATTCCCTCACCTCCCAGCACCATGGCATTGGGGATTGTTGGCCATATCTGCTTTTAAACTGTTTAAACTGTAGCACAAATTTAAACAGTAGCACAAATTATGTTGCTTTTGTTGTGGTATTTTAAAAATTTATTACCTTCTGCTAACTTGGGGCATTGTTTTTGTCTAGCATTTTCAAGTCATTTTACTTTGCTTACTCTCTCTCTATATATTTCTTAAATGTGGGCATTTGTCACTGTCAGTTGCCCTATGCTACTCTTTGCTGCATCCTATACATTCTGATATTTTCATTTGTCTCAAGAAATTACATGTTTTCCCTTTTGTTCTTTTCTATGATCTGTTGTTGTTCAAGAGTGTATTTATTTCACAGAGATGTGTAAATTTAGTTTTCTGTCATTTGCTTTTAGTGTGGCCATTAAGGTACTTGATGAGATTTCAGTCTGCTTACCCCCTTGACATTGTTTTGAGACCGCATGTACGCAGTCCTCTGAAGACTATTCCAGGTGTACTTGAGTGTGATGTGTGTTCTCCTGCTGCTGCTGAGTTGTTGCTATTTCTTGCTGATTTTCAGTTCAGATATTTAGCCATTCTTGAAATGGAGCATTAAATTACCCTAAAATATTTATGCTGCTGTGTATTGCTCCCTTCTGTTCTGTCAGTGTTGTTTTCTAGGTTGAGTTGCACTGATGTTGGCTATAAGTAAATATATAAATTGAGAATATAACTCTGTGATGGGCTGACCCCTTTTTCATTGTAGTATGACTGTGTCTTTTCTGAAAGAGTTTGATTTAAAGATTGCTTTGTCATTTTATGGCTCAGATCTAAAATGTCCCCGAGAGGCTCGTGTGTTCAAAGGTGGGACTTTGGAGGCTGATGATTGGATCATGGGGCCCACTGTGCATGTCAGAGGATTCATCCTTGGGTGAGCTGATAGCCGAAAGTGCTGTCAGGAGGAGGTTGGAGGAGGCGGGTCACCGGCGCTGGCCTTTGGAGAGTCGCTCTGTGACTCTGGCTCTTCCCTCTCTCTGTGCTTCCTGGCTGTGTGTCTGGGGTTGAGCAGCTCCCTCCGTTTTGCCCTTCTGCCCTGCCATTTCTGCAGTGGAGCCAGCAGACCAGGGACTCAAACTTCGGAAAATTGGAGCGAAAATGACCCTCTCCCGCTCTTAAGTGGCAGCCATCAGGTAGTTTGTCCCAGAGGTTGAAAGTAACTAATACAGGTTATATAAATATGTTCTCCTTTGCATTCAATATCTTTTCCTACCCTGTCACTTTTAGCCTATGTGTGTCTTTAGATCCAAAGTGAATATGTTTTAGGCACATATATTGATTTTGGGTTTTTAAAATCATTTAACCACCCTAAGTCAGGTCATTGAGTTTAGTCTGTTCATATTTAATTACGTATTGACAGGTAAGGATTTAGTATTGCATTTTGTCCATTGTTTTCTGTCTTGTAATTCATTTCTCCATCTCCTTTGAATCTTTTCTGATTTCTTTTATGTGTATATGCTTTGATTCATTTATAAATTTTCCTTTTTTCTTTTTTCAGTACTGAGCATTGATCTCAGGGCCTTGTGCATGTGAGGCAAGGGCTCGAGGGCTGAGCTGCATCTCCATCCATTTTTACTTCTTATTTTGAGACACAGTCTTGCTGAGTTTCCCAGGATAAGGTCAAAATTGCATTTGCTTAGCTGGGATTCTTGCCTCCTAGCTGGGATCACAGGTGTGTGCCACTGCACCTGGTCATTTATTCCTTTTGCTTTTCTTTCTGTGGGTATTTTCTTTGTGATTATCATGAAGGTTACATGATTTCTTATAGTTATAATAGTCTCTCTTAGCTAATAATAATGCCTTTAATCCCACACAAAAACTGTGCTTTGTTTTACCTTTACATTTTATGCTGTTTATGTCTCAATTTATATATTCAATATGTTCTATCTGTTATCAGATTTTTGTTGTTGTCCTTATTATTGTTACTTTGTCTTTTATGCTAGAATTAAAATTATTTAATTTTAATTAAATACGTCACCCTTCTAGTAGGAAGAATTCCATGTAAGTATATACGCCCCTGGCCTTTGAAGTGTAGACTTTCACATTGCTATTTAAAGTTCTTTCATTTCACCCTGAAGAACCTCCCAGTAAGGCAGGTCTGGAGTTGCTAAACTCTCTTAAGGTTTTGTTTGTCTGGAAAAGTATTTACTTTGGTTTTTTGGTTTTGAAGCGCAGTTTTGCCAGTATTGTTTCATGGTAGACAGCTTTTTCTTTCAGCATTTGTGTTTACCCTGTCACTCCACCATGGCCTGCCCAGTTTCTGCTGAGAAATCTACTGATATTCCCACAGGGCCACCAGGTGTGTGATGAGTCATTTTTCTATTGCTGGTTTCAGAATTCTCTGTCTTTGGTTTTTAAACAAATTCAATATAAAGCATCTGGGTGTAAACATCTTTGGCTCAATACCTCTGTCTGTGTGTCCCTTTTATTTCTCACATTTGAATACATTCTTGGCCGTTGTTCCTTGACGTAAGTTTTTTTTAATCAATTTCTTCCTCTTTCTTTCCTGAATTCCAGTAACATGTCTATTCATTCACTTGATGGAATCTTTACTTTTTGTCATTCTTTTGTGTTTTCTTTTTTAAAAAATGTTGAAACTAGCGTATGTTTGTGATAGAAAACAATTCCTTTTATCATGGGGTATTCGCACATATACATATTGCGTCTCTGTTCTTTTTACTTCCCATTCCCTCCCACCCTCTTGAATCACCCATCCTCAGGTCTCCTTCTCAGTGTCACAAAATCTATCTCCCTGATTCCTACAATCTTTACTTTTATTTTGTTCTTTATTTTCCCTTTAGCTTCTCTGACTGTGTAGTTTGAAATAACCCATCTTCTAGTTCATTGATTCTTTCTCTGGTACTCAATCAAGTTTGTTGTAGCCTTTTAGAGAATTTTTCAGTTCAAATTTTGCCTTCTTTGTGGTTCTATGTCCTTTTTGTTTGTTGACATTTTCATTTTGTACAAAAACTGTCTCCCTGATTTGATTTTGTAGCTGATCTGTGTTCTCCTGTGACTCAGTGAGCCCCTTCGTAGTTATTATTTTCATTTGTTTGCCTGGCAGCTCAGATACCTCCATTTTTTTAGAGTTGCTCTTGGATATTGATTGCTTTGCTTGTGTCATGATTCCCCTATTCTTCATGTACCTTGGTCCCTTGTATCAGTGTCTGTGCATAGGAAGAAGTAGCCATTTCTCCTTGTGTTCATGAACTGCCTTTAATGAAGAGATCTCACTCATTAGCCTTGCTAGACATTCCAGAAGAGTTTTCACCCTTTCTTTTGGATACATCTTCTCAGAACTTAGGCAGATCAGTCCCTAATTAGAGGCAAATTTCTTGCTTCTTACTTGTTACAAGCTCATGATAAATCCCTTTCTGTGGTGTCTGACTGCTATACTATGGTGTGAGATAGGCTTTTGTAGGCCTAATGAAATCTTTCTCCCTTTTTCTGTAACTTGAACAAAATGAAAAATCAAGAACTAAAAAGATAGTATCTACAATCTAAAATTTGACATGGCTGGGTCTGGGAAGGAATGGAAATGCATGAGAAAGCTTCAGGGAATTTCCAAACAAGTTAATATGCAGCTAAAATCATGGAGAGGGACCAAATTAGAAGTTTAGGCCTCAGCACATACTCCAGTGGTAGAATGCATGCTTAGCATGCACAACGTTGTGAGTTCAATCCCTAGCACCAAAAAGTAAATAAAAATTGTCACAGAGCTTACTGTGACAATTTTTATACCAAGAGGCTCAGTGGGGCTGTCTCAACCAAGAGCACCTAGCATTAGGGAGTAGCACCAAGCCTGAAAACTCTCTGACTTATATTGAGAATATCAGTGTCAGAGAAAAAAGTAGAAGAAAAGCAGTTTGAGCAAGGAGGTGTCTCAAGGCTAGGCAGTTTGTGGAGGAAAGAGGAAGGACAATTGGCAGACACATGATGCCTCACTGCTCTAAACTTCTTGTTTCCTCACAGAGTCTATGTGCTTTTTCCCTGCAGTTTAATCCTTCATTCCTTGACCAAGTCCCCCATGAAAAAAATATAAGATTTAGAAATGAAATGAGCATACTTAAGTGAGAAGCTTTCGAATGCATGTGTCATAAGAGCCCCAGAAATAAAGGAAAAAAAGAAGAAAGATACGATATGAAAATAATGTCCTATGTTTTTTACAAACCTAATGATTATATATTAACTAAAACCTCAGCTCAAAGACAAAATACAAGTGGATGAAACCAAGACATACTGCAGTGAAACAGCTGGGAAAGAAGGTATTCAAAATAGGGTGTCCTCTCCCAAAAAAGAAATTACAGCAAAGCAAAGTCAGGACAGTGGTGGGCATGGTTTTGTAAGACGACTATGAAACAACAAAAGGGAAAACAAAACCACACGGACAATTTTATTCTTTAGATTTATATAACAGGGTAGATAATTTTTAAAGAACAGTGAAATAATGATGTTTCTCATACATGTGAGAGTCGGGAACATTGATCATTTACAGATGCAAAGATTGTATTAGGGAAGGTTCTCCCGGATTCAGGAAAGTGAAATGTGAGGAAAACATGGACCCACGGAAAGAAGGAAGTATTGAAAGATTAGTAAATATCAGAAAAGTACATGACTAAGCTGCTTTTACTTAATTTCTTTGAAGACTAATGATTGTATAAAGGAAAAACAACAGTGTATTGCAGAATTTATAACAATTGCCTTATTCAAATACAGGATAAAGGAAGATCCAGGTGTGATGGTGCACACCTGTAATCCCAGCATTTGGAAGGCTGAGGCAAGATGATCTCCAGTTTGAGGCCATCCTGTGCTACATGGTGAGTTTGATATCAGTCTGACCTACATTGTGAGATCTAATGTCAGAAAAAACCAAAAAAAAATACAATTAAAAAAGTATAAGTTAAAGACAGGACTTGGTAAAAGGAATTTTCATGTAATTTTTTGTTTTTCACATATATAATATTGACATAAGGTACTGGAACAGGAGATAAACATATGACCTCTAGAAACTTCTCAGAAAATTTTAATGTTCTTTAAAGTAATTGAAATGTTTCATTTACTTTCTTCTCCCTTTTATTCATTTTTCTTCTTTTTCTAACTTCTTAGTCTGAAAAGCAGTGGTGTATTGTGGAATTCATCACAACTGCCTTATTCAAGTATAGGCTCAAGGAGAGAGTCAGGTGTACAGCTGTAATCTCAGCCTTCAGGAAGCTTCTGCAAGGCGATCTCCAGTTTGAGGCTATCCTGGGCTACATGGTGAGTTTAACATCAGTCTGAACTAATTCGTGAGACCGAGTCTCAGAAAAAAAACCCCACAACAGATAAAAATTAAGACATTGTAAGTTAAAGACAAATTGGTGAAGGCATTTTAGTGTAATATTTTTCTGTTTCACACCTGCAATATCGACACAGGGTACTGCAGTAGGTGAAGAACATACTGTATGATCCATAGAAACTTCTCAGAAAACTTCAATGTACTGTAAGGTAATTTTGTTTCATATGAGTTATATCCAAATTTAGTATATTGGAACTGAGAAGTCCTAAAAGTATTTTGTAACACTGAATAAGAAATGTTTGAAAATCATCATGTTAAAATGTATTTTTACCCGAGTTCGATCCCCGGTACCCCCCCCAAAAAAAGTATTTTTATAAAAAGTAGCTACATTATCAAACCAGAAAGCAAGCCTATGAGGAGATGGCAATGTTTTATATTTTCCAATCTTGTTACTGTCTAGCTTGAGAGAAGAGAGCGGCAGTCCTTTATTTATCACCGTATGCAGTTGTTATGAGATACTATTGTGCATAAAGCTTGTGGAGAAAGTGACCACACTACATTCGTAAGTGGTGCATGGAGAAAGATGTTCATTGCCTCATCATGGAGAGTATAGAATAGACTTCAAGGCTTGCGTCCTTTTCGTGTTGCTTACCAGTTGGAAGGGCACACCGTGTAAATGGTAGGCCTAATGGGCCTGGCGTGTCTGCTTTCTCGTCAGCCAAAGGGGGCATTTCACAGTGTTCAAAGGTGATGATGAGTCTGGAAGATACGGTAGGAGGGAGTGCATGTGGAACTATCTACAGAACTCTAAAGCACATCGTCAAAGTGAAAACACAGAGGGGAAAGTGAGCAATCCAGAATCATGTATTTTTAAAATGCTCACTTGATCATTTTCAGAGCAAGATGTCAAAAACCTATCAAGACAAAAAGATTTGCATGACATACTCACCCACTTGACTTAATTGATGCTTACAAAACGCTCCATCCAGTTGGGATCCCGTAGGAATTCTTCTGCAGTGCACATGAAACATTTGCAAAGAGATGCACAACACACTGCCCAACACGTTCACAAAACTAAAATTAATTCCCCAGTTCCCAATTATCCATAGTCCATATTCTAATTATCCATATTCTCCAATTATCCAGAGTCGTACTGGAAAAAAAAAAAATTAGTTTCCTAATAGTACTTGAACTTTGGGGGTAATACTTGTAAATAACTCATTCTCAAGGAAAAACATGTGAAAAGCAATTAGCAACTACTTCAACGAGTCCAAGCCTGCGTAACCGTTGTAGCTCACTCTTCATCCAGGGAAATGTGTACTTTCAACTGCTCATATCTAAAATTGATTTAAAATAGTGCTTTCAGACTAAGAAGCTAGAAAAAGAAAAAAATGAATAAAAGGGAGAAGAAAGTAAATAAGACATTTCAAGTGGAAAGCAATATAAACAAGGAGAGAAACAAGAGTGAGAGCTGACAGAACTCCCTACTGGCAGAGCAGGAGCAGTTAGTGGGTGAGCTCAGCGTGCTCCCGATCCAGGAGCAGACTTGGAAGGTTTCTCCCTTGAGGACAGAGCAGACTGTGCAGTTGCCTAGATGCCCATCGCTGCCTTTCCTCCTGGTTGGTTGAGTGTTTTTGTCATGAAAAGCTGTTTAAGTTTCCTGAAGCACGTTTCCTCACCTTTTGAGGTTATCGTGCATTTTTTCCTTTTCTTTGTTAATAATGCACATACACTGATTTTTGTTTGTGACACAAGTGTGTATTCCTAATCTATATCCCACTTGGTCCCAATGGATACTTTGTGAACAAGCTGCTTGGGTTTTCTAGTATGTTGTTGAAGTTATCCCCTGTATATTATCAGACCTTAGTGAGATGAAATTGGAGATCAATAACAAAAGAAACCGCAAAAATTTCATAAACATGTGGAAATTGAACAACACACTTATGAATAACCAGTGGGTCACAGAGGAAATTAAAGAAGAAATCAGACAGTTCCTACAATTAAATGACAATGACAATACAACATATCAGCATCTATGGGACAAAATGAAAGTCTTGCGAGGGAAATTCATAGCAGTGAATACACAGATTAGGAAACAGAGCGAGCCCAATTAAACAACCTGATGCTGAACCTCAAGCTTCTAGAAAAAGAAGAGCAGGACAAACCTAAAGCTCGTACAAGGGAGGAAATTATAAAGATCAGAGCAGAAATCAATGCAATGGAGACTAAGAGAATGATACAAAAAAATCAATGAAGCCAAGAGTTGGTTCTTGCAAAGAATCAACAAAATTGACAAACCCTTAGCCAACATTATCAGAAAAAGGAAAGAAAAGGCCCAAATCCATGCAATTAGGAATGAAAAGGATGAAATTACAATGGACCCACCAGCAATCCAGAGGATCATTAATACCTACTTCAAGTACCTATATGCCAATAAGATGAAAAAAACACAGAAGAAATGGACAGATTCCTAGATATGTATGAATTACCAGAGTTGAATGAAGAAGACCTAAAAAGTCTAAACAACCCAATATCAATCAGTGAAATTAAAAACATAATTAAAAACTTAGCAACTAAGAAAATCCCAGGTCCTGATGGCTTCACTGCCGAATTCTACAAGACATTTAGAGAGGAACTACTGCCACTACTGTTTAAACCCTTCAATGAAATTGAAAGGGAAGCAGTACTCCCGAATTCATTCCTAGAAGCAAGAATCACCTTGATCCCCAAAGCAGAGAAAGACCCAACTGAAAAAGAGAACTATAGGCCAATCTCACTAATGAACATAGATACAAAAATCCTCAATAAGATACTGGCAAATAGAATGCAGAAGATCGTCAAGAAGATCATACACCCTGATCAAGTGGGATTCATCCTAGGGATGCAGGGATTGGTCAACATATGGAAATCAATGTAATACACTGTATCAATAGAGCCTAGGACAAAAACCATATGATCGTCTCAATAGACGCAGAAAAAGCATTTGACAAAACCCAACAAGCATTTATGAAAAAAACCCTACAAAAAATTGGAATAGACAGTCTCTGCCTCAATCTGATAAAAGCCGTCTATGAAAAACCAACAGCCAGTATCATAAAAAATGGTCAAAAACTGAAATCCTTCACACTAAAATCAGGAACAAGATAAGGATGTCCACTATCACCACCCCTGTTCAATATAGTTTTGGAAACAGCCACAGCACTTAGACAAGAGAAAGAAATAAAAGGAATAAAAATAGGAAATGAAGAAGTCAAATTGTCATTATTTGCAGATGGCATGATGCTCTGTATAGAAGACCCCAAGAACTCCACAAAAAGTCTTCTAGACTTAATAACCAATTCAGTAGAGTAGCTGGATACAAGGACAACACACAAAAATCAATACCTTTCCTCTACACAAACAGTAGGCTCATTGAGAGAGAAATAAGGAAAACAATTCCTTTCACAATAGCATCCAAAAAACTGAAATACCTAGGAATCAACCTAAGAAAAGAAATCAAAGACCTCTTCTCTGAAAACTTATAGCACTCTGAAAAGCAAGACTGACGATGATACCAGAAAATGGAAAGACATCGCTTGCTCCTGGGTAGGAAGAATTAGCATAGTGAAAATGGCCATACTTCCAAAACTGCTATATAGATTCAATGCAATTCCCATTGAAATCCCAGCAGCATACTTCATGGGCCTTGAGAAAACAATCCAAAAATTCATTTGGAACAAGAAGAGACCCAGAATAGCAAAAGCAATTCTAGGTAACAGAGACATGGCAGGGGGTATCACAATCCCCAGCCTGCAACTATGCTACAATGCTACTGTGATAAAAGCAGCATGGTACTGGCAAAGAAACAGACCTGAGGACCAGTGGAACAGATTAGAAGATGCAGATACAACTCCAGACACACTCAGCCACCTCATCTTCAACAAAGGAGCCAAACACCCTCACTGGAGGAAAGACGGCCTGTTTAATAAATGGTGCTGGAAAAATTTGGTTTCAACTTGCCAAAGATTAAAACTAGACCTATATCTCTCACCATGCAGTAAACTAAAATCGAAATGGATTAAAGATCTAAATATTAAAATAGAAACACTGAACTGGTTGGAAGAGAGTTCAGGTAGAACTCTTGAAGACATTGGTGTAGGAAAAGATTTTATGAACAAAACCTCTGTTGCCTGTGAACTAGCACAATCAACAAGTGGCATCTCTTCTTACTAAAAAGCTTCTGCACACCAAGAGAAACCACCAACAGAGCTGATAGACAACCTACAATGTGGGAAAATTTTTTTAGCAGCTGTATCTCAGACAAAGGACTACTATCTAGAATATATAAAGAACTGAAAAAAATCAGTCCCCAAATTCAATGACCCAATCCAAAAATGGGGACCTGAAATGGACCGACGTTTCTCAGACAAAGAAGTAGAAATAGCAAATAAACATATGAAAATATGTTCAACCTAACTGGTCATTTGAGAGATGCAGATGAAAACAACGCTGAGATTCCACCTCACCCCAGAAAGAATGTCTGCTATCAAGAAAGCAACCAATAACAAATGCTGGTGGGGCTGTGGGGAAAGAGGAACCCTGCTCTACTGCTGGTGGGAGTGTAGACTGGTGCAACCACTGTGGAAATCAGTATGGAGATATCTCAAAGAACTAGGACTGGAAGTCCCATTTGGCCCAGCTATTCCCCTGTTGGGTGTCTTCCCCAAAGAATTAAAAGAATCATACCACAGTGATATATGTGCACCCATGTTCATAGCAGCGCAGTTTGTTATAGCTAAAACTTGGAAACAGCCCAAATGCCAATCAACTGGAGACTGGATCAAGAAAATGTGGGGTTTTTTCTAAAATGGAGTACTACTTGGCCATAAAAAATGAGAAATTAGAGACATTTATAGCTAAGTGGATGCACATTGAGGCAATACTCTTAAGTGAAATAAATAGGACACACATGTGTGAATACAGAATAGTTTCTCTAGTGTGAGAAACTGAAAATGTAAATAAGGACTAAAAGGTATAATAGGTCATGTGAAATAGGAAGAAAAGGGGCAAAGGGCAAGGAAGTGGGAGGGCTAGGGGAAAGGATAGAAGGGAATGGGATTAATATGAGAAAGTGGAAGAATAGGAACAAAATCTTTGTAAATAGGGAGGACTGGAGGGGTTGAAGGGAGGGCTGGGCAAGGGTGAAAAATAAGAACCAAGAGAGACTATGTAAAGGTGCAAATTTCCAATGATGAATGTCATTATATTGTATACCTAAAGTGTACCAATAAAATAAAATCTAAAAAAAAAGAAATGTTGACTATTATTTCCATTATTACACAATTCCTCCCATGTTTTTGGGGGGGGGGTGTCTTAATGCAGTTCTCTCAAAAATTGACCAATTATGTCCCTGCCCAAGAGAGAAGATATAAATATTATAATTATAGTGGCATAGTTTTGTAATCTGTGTTGAAAGAGCTCTGATGGAATTTTAAGTCTTTTATCTGATTTCCCCAAGATAGCCATGCATCTCACCTGTTACTTCCCATCCTGGCAGAAGAGCTAGCCTGTCTGAGCAGAATCCAGCTATCTGTTAGCACAGATATTTACCAAAAAAGAATGTTTTCTGTTCAAGTGTTTTGAATCAGAGAGGTAAACAAAGTAGATTCAAAGTGATTTTATTTTTACATTTTATTTAATGGGGAAGCATTAGCCAACTGTGAGAGGTGGGTGAGCAAGTCATTTAATTTAGGAAATAAACAGAAGCCTAAAATTAATTGACAGTTTTTATGAAAGAAAATCACCCCATTTCATGATCTCAAAATTAAAAGACTAAATACCCTAAGGAGAAAATGTCCTCACTGCACTGAAGAGAGCACAGTCCTCGGAGCAGAGCGGACAGTGAGAGCCAGACGGCCCTCTGAGGGACCGGAAGCCTCGCTCATCAGCCCAGTGTGACCCTTCCATGCCCTCCCAGGACCCTGCGGCCCACTGATTGCACCGCTGTGGAGAATGGAGTCTACTCACCCAGACAGACGTGCAGGGAGTTCCATGCACCAGAGGCAAACCAGCTTGTTCTGTAAGAAACAGTGTCTCTAGGTCCTCTTCAGGGCCACAATTTCTGTGTCTTTAGGAAGGTGCCCAGGTCTCACTGGGGAGCCAAGCATCGTGGTGTCCCCAGCGCAACACTTCATTTAATTTTACTTTCTTCTCCCCTGCATAGTAGGAACTGGGGACAGCTGTGCTTGAAACTTCTCTAAGTTCCCTTGACACATCTGTGAGGGATTCGGAGGTTGCGTAATGCAAACAACATCAAATTGTGTCATTTTAACGCTTTTATCAAATTCCTCCAATCCCATTCCAAGCTTTGCCACGCCCCTGCTCTAGGGCAAGATTCCCAAGGCTCTCAGGAGCTGCCGGTGCCTCTCCCTATAGCAGGGATGGCAGTCCGTGTAGAGATTTCAGTGATGATAAACAGCTGGCTGTGGCACGCATGCCATAGATTCGCCACCACTTCCTTACAGTGTGTGGCCAGCACCCTCGTCCCTGGGTCCATTCCCACCTAGAGTACCTGGTTTCCGGGTAGTATTGGTTCTGTGTTTCATGATTTCCAAACAGTTTCACATCTCAAGCTCTGAATAAATTTTAGAAGTGAATTTTAAGAGAAATGAAGTGAAAAATGGTAAAATAGAGGCAGATCTGGAGGTGAGTTTGAGGTGGTCACAGGTAGGTTGAATGTGATTAAAGTTGAGGCAGAGCCCAAGGCAGACTTCCCTCTGTGAGGCCGCTGAAAGATCGGCCCTCATCCTCACTAGTGGAGGTCTGGAGAGGCCTGCACTCTCTCTGAAAGAAGCAGTAGAAGGTTAGGTTATTTCTCTGGTGTGTATTCAAAATTTTGAAAAAGACAAAGTCTGTGACAAATTGAGACCCTATCACTACTAGTCAAAAGAAAATATGGGCATTTTAGCTAGACTCACTGGTATTTCAGACACGAGGGTTAGAAGACACTACTCCCAAACAACTTATAATCAGTATAGCAACAGTTATGACAAAAGTTCAGCCATTTCTACAGATAAATGGAAACTTAAAAGGAGCCCACTAGAAACACAGAACAGAAAACCAAATATCCACAACATATAATTTCACATGGACAAACCTCTGAAGATTGGAAACAGCAGAAGAGAGCTCCAGTAAAGTTCTAAACAAATAAATAGAAGTTTAAATTCAAGCTGAAGGGAAAAGATTAAAAATAAAAAATGAGCACAAGCAGTTGAGTAAGCATTCTGATGTTTTTTTTTTAATTCTTTTATTGGTACATTGTAGGTATACAACACAATTACATTTCTCATTAGGAATTGTACCTTTACATAATGCATCTTGGTTCTTATTTTTTCCCCATTCCTAGCCCTCCCTTCACCCCCTCCACCCTTCCCTATTTACAAAGACTTTATTTCCATTTTTTCTATTTCTCATCATTTTTCCTTTCCCTTCTTTCCTTTCCCCTGCCCCTCCCACTACCCCTACCCCCTTGGACCTTTTCTTCCCATTTTACATTATCGTTTATTCATTCTAATCATTGGTGATGTCCCATCTGCGCTGGAGCACTGTGCAGTGAAGTCATGGAAGACAGTGAAGTCATGGAAGACAGCGCTGAAACTCACGTAACCATGTTAGACATTTACAGTCTTGCGGGGCCATATTAATAGATGTCCAGGTCTCCAGCTGGCCAGCAGGCTGTGGGTTGGACACTCCTGAGAGTAAATGAGGTTACGCTGTTAGGTTAAGAAGCTAGAAAAAAAGGAGAAATGAATATAAACTAGCAGAAGAAACTAAATAAAAGACTTAAAGTGGAAAGAATGAAATAGAAGGGAAGGAAAACCCTAGTGAATACTGAAAAGATTTCATCCAAATTTGAATAAAGGTAGTTGGTGGGGGGGGCTCATCTTGCTCCTACCCTAGGGGAGGTCAGCTGGGAGAGGCCCTCGAAGGGCACGCCCCTCCCTGACCCCGCCCCACGTCACCGCGGCGCCCCGCCCATCGCTGATGGCCTGCGCCCTGAGCACAAAGGCCAACGGACAGCAGGGACTCCTGGGCTTCTCTGTTGCCTCTGGACGGTGGCGGTTGCGGGAGGCAGGAGGCGAGGTGCGATGTGTAGGGGAGTGGAAGCTGTGGACCCGGGAGACCCGCTCCCCAGCGGAAATGTGGGCTATCCTGCCAAGAGAAGCAGGTGGGAGAGGGCAGCTCTTCACTGGAGGCCCGGACTCTGGGTGGGGTCCTTCCACAGACCTGCACCAGGGAGGCCGAGAAGGGACTTCGGGTTGGGGGGCCTGTGGGGGTGGAGCCTGAGGGGCGGGGTTTGCGGAGAATGGGAGGGGCAGCATGGGGAGAGCGGGCACCGGGCCTCAGGTCACCCTGTGACAGGCTTTGGTGGCCTGCAGAGGAGAGTGCTGCCTAGGGGCCAGCCGCAGCAGGCCCCCAGCCTGGGTGCTTCAGCCCCTCCCTGGTCCTCTGGATACAGGAGGACTCTGGGGATGGCAGGTGAGCGGCCTGAGGGAGTGGCAGCTGGGTGGTGTGGGCGGGACTACCCAGCCAGGCCCAGGCACGCCCTCCAAGCCCATGTCCTCGCCTGTCCGTTAACCCCCTCATGGCCCACCTGGCCTGCGGGTCCCTTTGATGGTTTTCTCACTCTGTGAAGAAACTTTGTCAGTGAAACCGCGGGCTCATCTGTGGTTTGAAAGAGTAGAGAAAGGTTTGTCACCGGTCACCAGGAAGAGAGTAGCTGGGCCACCCGCCTAAGAGTCCTCTCCTGATCTGAGGAAGGAGGGGACTTGTGTTGGGGACGCCTGTGCATGGTCACCCCACAGAGACGTGTCACGGCATGTGGGTGAGTGTGCAGTTGAGGTCACGCTTCTCCATACCTGGCCTGTTCACAGGTGGTGGGCAGACACGGTGGGGTGGAGGATTTAGATTACGAGGAGAAGGTGGAGAACAGTGTTTAGTGGAGGTCACCCAGAAGGGGCCCTGGTTAGACCTTTTTGGTTGTTGTTTTCTGTGGTCTTCCCTGGAGGGCCTTAGCTGCAACAAAGACACAGGAGAAGGGGTTCTAGCAGTCAGTCAGCGCTTCCCCACCTCCCGCAAGCACAGGAGCTTAACCCTGTACTTCCTGCCTGGCGGCTGCCAGCCTGCTGAATGTCTCCTAGGCCGAAGGCCGGATGCTGGTCCCTGACTTCAGGCTTGCTTGGGTGCCCCTTCCTCTGGGGCTGTTCTCACCAGCTGCCAGGCAGCACCGCCCGTCCCTGAGCTACAGAGCTCACTCACATGGCCTCCGAACCAGAGGCTGTGTGCTGACGCCAGACCTCACCTCACCCCAGATCGCTCTGGGAAAGGAGGCTGGGCGGGAGGGCGTTTCCAGAGGTCCCTTCCCTTTCCTCCCACCTGGAGCCTCCTGCTTCTTCTGTGTTTTGGTTGTGCCTTTCAAGGTGGTAGTCACTTCCAGGTATTCAACGTTTGAGGTTGGAATTGTGTTCCTTTGATACATTTCACATCCATGGTCTTAGTCCTAATAACACTTCGATTTCTGGTTAGAGGTTTCATTAACTTGTTGACCTTTTAAAGAACAAAATATTGGTTTTCTTAATTATCCGTTGATATTCTGTTTTCAGTGTCACTAATTGATGTATAATGTTCTTTTCCTCTGTTTACTTTGGATTTAATTTGCTCTTTGTCTTCTAATTTCCTGATGCGGTGATAAAGCAATAATGCACAATAGGGCAAATCTTTGCCTTTGTCCCCTATGCTTTTTCTTTCCATAAAATGTTCAGTCACTGTTTATGCTGCACATGTACCTGCCCAATGTATCAAGAGTGTTCTGTTCAGTGTTAACAGTTAGTACCTGACATTTCTACCTCAAGTTTCAAAAATGTTCTCTTAACCCCTCATCAGGTGTTTCCTCTTCTAGCTATGTCTCTGCCCTAAAAGGTTCCTCTCAATTTCCTCTCCCCAACTGTATATAAACGAACTCTCCCTGCAACTGGGGGCTCAGAATTCAGAGTGGTCAAACTCCTCTGAGACAGCCAGCTAGTAAAGGGTTTTCTCCATCTCTTCAAGTAACTTTCAGATTCTCAAGTCTTCAAATCACTGTAGCTGTAGAGCTTGAGCAGTAGCTCTTGAACTATAGCACCTGGCTGTAACACTGAGCTGTTCCCCTTTGCCACACAGTGGGAGTTTAAATTCTTGGATTTAGATCTGTCTTCCTTTCCGATACATTCATTCAGTGGTGTAAAGTTCCCCATTGGCATGGATTTTAGTACACACCACAAAGTTTGACGAGTTGGTTTTCCATTTTCTTTTAGTTCAAGATACTTAAAAGTGTCTTGAGATTTACTCGTGATCCATGTGCTTTTTAGAATTAGGCTGTGTAACCTGCAAGTTATTTGAGATTTTCTAACTCTGATTCTATTCCTGACTTCCACCTCCATCCCATTGGAATTGTAGAGTGTGAAAGTATCATTTCTGTTGTTGAAAGTTGTGTAAGGCATGTTTAATGCCCCCAGGGTGAGGCTGTGGTTTGTTGTGGCGAATGTTCCTTGTGCAAGTGAGAGCGTGCATCCTTCTCTTGCTGGGTGCTGTTATCTCATCACACTTGTCTTCCTCTGTTTTCCTATAATTCTTTCTAACAGTTAAGAGGTTATGTGCATGCAGTTTTAAAAAATAATAGTGACCCACGAAATTCTGGGGTGACAAGTGTCAGATTTCCCTACATTGCTTTTTCCCACACAGTTGCATTTTCTTAAGAATTGCATTCTGTGCTGTTACTGGGGCCTGGGTGTTTGTTTTGTTTGGCTTTCTACTGACTAAAGACTGAACTTGCATGGATCACTCACTAAGAGATGTGAAGCGTTACAATTTAAATGGATCAAAATCTTCACCTTAGAAGAGTCAGAAGCCTCAGTACAAATGTAAAGTTCAAAAGAGCATCATAAAAGGGAGGACTTGTAATATTAGCAGTGTCCATGAAGTTAGTACTGTCTAAGGAACTGTCTGCAAAAAGATTGAAAAAAAAAGAGCTATGTTGAGCAGAGAGGAATGCTCGTCACCATAGATGAGGTATGGCCATTGGAGGTAAAAGTAGGCAGGTCAGGCAAAAGTGACTTTGCTCACATTCCAGGATGTCTCCCCTGTAGGACTCATGGATATTTTGAGTGGTTACATGGTGACTCTCCTGTAGAGGCACAAGGGGCAGTCCTGGCATCGCCACAGCACTTGCCTTTCTCAAAGTCACCTCTAGTACAAAAGGACACCCAGACCAGGCTGCTGCTCATGAGTTTCTTTGTGGCCATGTACTTTCTGGGCTGCATTATCTCTTTCCCCTTAGGAATGTTGTGGAACAAAGAGCCAGTTCGTCTGTGTGCCCCTATGCTGGTGACCAGTGGCTATGCCATCAGTCCCGCGGTGCTCATCAGTCCTGAAAATGATTCTCCCACTCTTGAAACTCATGTTTGGGGGAAGGGAGATGTTTAATTATTCAGTGACAATCAGCTTCTCTTCAGATGAGTCAGTGCACTGGCTTCAGAGCATTCATCATGGCCCACAGGCTGTGCTCCCTGCAATGGAAACACATGCAGTTAATGCTGTTCTCTGTTACGCCCGTGCTGATACATGTGACTGGCAAGGACAGAATCATTAATTCTGATATGGAAGTGTGTGAATTTGAAATTACTCATAAAGTTTGGATCTCTTACCCAGATCAAATTTAAAGTGACAGGAAGTGATCAGTGATGGAAACAAAGGTGGGGGGACAGGAAAGAGAGAAATAAGGGATCACCAAGGGGCATGAGGTAAGTTTTAGGTGTTACTGTATTTTCACCCATGTTAAAAATGCCAGTGTCTCAGCTGGTGCACTTTAAGCTGTGCAGTTTATGTCAGTTAAAAATGAAAAAGTTGTTTATAAAGAAATCTTTACAAAGAGAGTAAAAAACAATTTCAGAAATCACAAAAGATGCACTTGTGTTCATGCATCTGTGTACTGTATGTGCATAGGTTAGGTAATTTGATAAGAAAGAAGCTTAAACATGGGCCATGTAAAAGCTGGAGAAAATTTCTGCATATTCCATGACACAAACCTCACAAACATTTGGCCAAGCATATTTTAATAACATAAGCTAATAAGCTAATGAGTATGAAATACTTATATGTTTGCACAGTTTATAACTTCTTATCGAAGACGTACAGATTCTATATACATTCCAAAATAAAGTCAGATAAATACAAGGGGCAAAATGGGATGTAAGTTGTGAGTCTGCATTTAGCTTCAGAAACCAGAGTCAGGAACCCTAAGTCTGTAATGACTACAGGTTTATGTTCTGGTGTTATTTCAGTTTTTAAATGCAGTCAAGTCCCTAAAGCATTATCGCTAGAGCACACTACTGGGAATAACATGGGATTGCAGACATTACCAAGTCAGGATTTCTCTCAGAGCCTCCCCACCCCCACTCCATCTTTCTGTGATACTGGGAGCAGTGTTAGGCTTCAGCCTCCTTCCTCACAGGTATAATGGGATACTGTACGCTGCCATGGGGCAGGCTAGTGAGTGTGAAAACCCACTGTCCTCAGTTCTCCCTAGGTTAGGATAAACGTGCATTTCAATAGCTGGTATGCAGATCTGAAGAATGGTCCAAGTCCTGACCAGAAAGCCCCTGCTGCCCTTAGACATTTAGTGACAGGTTTGATGATTGACATATTTACGAGCTCTGAAACAGCAGGCGGGTGGCTGGAGTTGCGAGGCAGCATGAAATGGAACCTTTCAGAGAGTGCGGTGCAGACACAGATATAACTGGCTGCAAAGGGGACCAGGAAACCAGGGCTTCTGTGCTGCATCACAGGTGCTGGACAACTTCCTTCCAATGAGCTCTGATTGCAAATATCCTAATGTGTGTGCTTCTGTACAAAAGTGACAGGATCCCGCTAGGGAGGACAGAACTAGAGTCCCCTGTGGAACACTTCACCTGTCTCTAGATTTTACTTTCCCCTCTCCTGAGTAACAGCCATCTGGGGACAGCTGTACCCAAACTTTCTTCGAAGCTCCCTTGACACATCGGTGAGAGGGATCAGAAAGGTGACATCAAGTAGACATCATCACGTTCTCTCCTTTTGATGCTAAATTCACATGGGTCCAAATCGATTACATGTTCGTTCACCCAGCACCTGCTGAGTGACAAGTGCATCATGGTGGGTAAGAGCTGTGAGGCAGCGGGGGCCCCATCATGCTGACCGCCGACATCACCACCTTTGATGCCATGTTGAAAGGTGGCATGGCCACAGAGTCGGCCTGTCCAGCTGAAGATGGAGCCCGCCACCTTCCTGGTGTTGCCTAGGTCTCTGTATCCAGATGAGGTTCAAATTGACCCAGAAACAGTCACGACCACTCTGTGTGCTGCCGTGACATATGCTGTTCTGGTCTTGGAAGCACATTGTGTGGAATTTCTCCCCACACATCTTAGAGCAGATAATGCGTTCATGTTACTTACTCAGGCTCGAGTTTTTGATGAACCTCAGCTTGGGAGTCTCTGTCTAGACCTGAGTGACAAAAGCACCATGGATGCAATCAGCGCAGCATGGTTTGCTGATCTTCATAGCAACACACTGCAGCCCTAGAAGGAGACACTGGAGCTACCCTACACTGGGCAGAAGCAGAAAGTGAGAGAAAACCATTGCCTTCGACTTTTGGAAACAAAGTTCTAGGAAGAGCACTTCCTTGAATCTGCTGATGACAGCTGAGGAGTTTACAGAGGCCCTGGTCAATCTGGCATTTGTCAGATCCTGAAGCGGTGACCTGTCTTCCTTTCACTGTCAACCCTGAACCAGGAGTGGAGCATATCGCCCACCTGAAATGCTGCCTGGGGGAAGGAGCGCTGCTCAGCAGTTCCTAGCAGGTGGAGCTGCTGCGGTCACCCGGGCTGTGCAGTTCACATCGGGCAGGGTCTCCAGGGGTGCTTTGAAGGGGACTGTGAATGTCTTACTGGTCCCATCACAATGGAACCCAGTATCATTTTGTCCCCAGGTTTGCTTTCTCTGTATTCAGTGATCTGTGTATTCACGTGATAATCCATGGGGCCGAGCGAGATCCACAAAAGCCAAATCCCGCTACGGAGATTCTTTCATTCGCTGCATTGCCAGCCAGGCCGTCTTCTCCTTCTTTAGTTCCTCTCACAATAAAAACAGCACTTCCCTTTGTTTTTTTCATCTAGAATTGCTATGCGTACGAGTAACCTTAATTTCTCAATTCATATGACCATAAGTGAAAACGACACACAGTGCAGCCAAACAGTTATTTATAACTTAGCTTTTTGGTTTTTTCCCAAAGATCATTTCCTCAAAATGGATGTTCCTGGGATGTCGATGAAGACAGTACGTCTGAAAGGTGAGGCTTTCCAACAGCGGATTTCTTCATCCTTGCAGTCTCTGACCCATGATGGTAGGCATCATGCTGCTGCTTCCTGTTCCTGAAGGCGAGCACACAGGGGCCCTGCACTTAGGCACATCTCCCCCTCCCCTTGCAGCAGTGGTTCAGTGGGAGTCAGATAGGACGGGGTGTCCAGGCTCTGGGGTCAGGAGCTCTGACACATCCAGGGCACTTAAGGTTTCTGTCTGAGGGTCTGAATGAGTCTTAGCCTGTCTGGTTTGCTCATAGGAAGAGGATCTGGTGGAGGATGATGAAGGAGGAGAGGTAAGGACAGAGTCTGGGGTGGTAGCTGTAGCTGGGCCCATCAGCAGGCAGGGAACTCTGCTCTGGGGGGCGGGGGCTGTCTTTCTCTGCCTGGCACCCGCTACTTGGCAGAGCCCCCTGAGCACACTGACGCTGACTGACTCTTCTTGTTTGATGATGATCCCAGGAACACTGAGGCCCATCTGCTGGACAGAGCTTCCTGTGCTACTGACTACTGGTACTGCAGTGGTTTAAACACCTCAACTTGCGATGCTCACAGAATCTGTTCATGGTTTGTGATGAACTGGTGGCAGTGTTTAATATCCATTGTAAGTTCTGTTCTCCCATGACTAGGCTGGACCCCAGCACAGCCATGCTGGGAGTCGGGATGGTGATGGTGGGATTTTAGTTAGGACACAGTTGGCACCTGGGGGTAGAGTCTGGGCCATGGCTGGCAGGGCTCAGTAGTACTTTGTGGTGGTGCTGGTGCTGTCACCACCAAGGCCACCGCTGCTGCTGATGTAGAAGCCCCAGCAACAAGAGAAAGTCCTAGTGTAATGGGCTGTGATGCCTGGGGGTGCAGAAGAGACTCTTGATGATCAGCAGCAAACTGCATGCTGTGGCATCAGGCACTCCGGAGGCTGTAAGAGAGCAGGGTAGCTGCCAAGTGCAGCTCACGGGGAACCAGGTCCTAGGGAGGGAACAGGTGGAGGAGCCAACTGAGCTGAAGCTGGACACATACCAGAAATAATATTTGATACATACTTTTATGTTGTAATATGTCTTGGCCAAATATACCATATGATCTAGACTCATATCTAGATTCTAATATAGAAATAAATGGCCACAAAAATAGTCTTGAGTGGGATGAGTATGTACAACTGTAACATAAGAGGCATTTTAGTTTCTTAAAAGAAATAGATAGTGTGTATTTAAATCTCTGCATGACTTTTACCTGGGGGAAAGGAGAGCTGGGTTTAATCATGTAAAAAAATGCAGCTGTTTCAGCAGCTTCTTGTATCATTTCATAGATCAGCAGGCCCAGAGTCTTTCAGAAGTTTTGGAATTGAAAGGTTCTTGTTATACATAGCCAATATGGTTTATTTTTAACTCTTTGACCATTAGGTGAGATGGGTCAGTTCAGTGTTCTTGCAGAATTCCTATTAACTCAAAAGAGCTAATTTCAGAAAAATAAGAAAACTGACATTATATTTGAGGTTGTAAAATATCTGCTTGCTAGCGTTTGGAATAATGCTAAATATAGGCCTAATAAATGCCCAGGAAATAATTCAGAAAAGAATATTCATAATACTAGAGCAATGCATTACATCCTACAGCTTTTAATACGAATTCACAGTAATATGACATAAACACAGTCTCTAAGGTACAGCATAAACCTGCATCTCTACCCGTCAGCGGTGTCACTAGACCTGCCTGTCTGTCTGGGATGCTGCCGATGAGTCCCAAGAGTGAGCCGATTGTGGTAACTGTTGGTCCTTCAACACTGTGATCATCCTTTACAGCAAGAAACGAAACAGGTTACTAACATTTCTAACAGCTACTTTGACATTGTAAAGCTACTCAAGAGAATCACTCCTGCCAAAATGTATGCTTTCTGCCCAAGATGGAAAATACGTTTAATATTTGTGACCTCGTGAATGTGACCAGCACATCTACATTAGGAGCTGATAGGAAGTATATATGCTAGAGTGGCATTTACATACTTTCATATAAAGCAGATTTTAAAAATATAAATGAAGTAACTTCAAGTTTTCAAAACTTGTGTAATTCAGCTTAAAGTATATCAGATATTTCTGGAAGATGACCAAAAAAATTCTTTTAAGTATAGAAGAGAATTTTTCATCAAAAATACTATTTGATTTCACACTTTCAGGAAGGTAATGAGAGGTCTTGATGGCTGAGGTCTCCAGAAATTGAAGAAAAGGGAAATGTTTCTATCTCGGGAGCCACGTCCTTATGTGTATAAAGCTGAATCGGGTACCACGTCCTTATGGATGTAAAGCTGAGTTGACTGGAATACCAGTGGCATGTGCGGTTCTGGTTAACTGAAGATTCACTAGCAAATACTCAGTAGTTACTATTACAGAAAGCTTCTCCAGCCTTTAAAAGTCTGGTATGCCAGAAAGAAATCAGTGGAGGATACAGGGGCTTGAGCCATCTCATGCGCCTTCTGTGTTACACTGAACAACTGCAAGTGAATGTAGCCAGAGAAGGAACAAGAAACAGAAGTTGTTCCTGACATCAGGAGATCACCTGGACTATTAGTGATAAATGTGTATTGTATTCCAAAAAACCTGTAGAGCTTCAGAAAGGTATTTCATGACCTTTGGGGAAGCAGAGATTTAATAGAATGGTAGAAAGCGCTAACAACAAAATAAAAGGCTGAGAATCACACTTCATAAGAATTTGAAAACTACTGCTCATCAAAACATGCTATTACAAATAAATAGCAAGGATTGAATGGGAAGAAAATATATATATTCTCATATATTTGTATTATGTAGGATATATAAACATACATGTTCCTAAGTATTTTCATAGAGAATGAATATAGCCAGAGTCCACAAGGAAATGTATATGCGCTTCAGCAGCTCGCCATGCTAATAAATGTCTGGAAGCTAAAAGCAACCACTTTGAACACTACTTGTAATTGCAGAGGCCAAATGTAACTTGTATTAATCTCATGATGAATATAATAAATTTAGTATTAAAATATTTATACAAGTTTTGCTTTTCCCAATGTATACATTTTTTGGTGGACTCTGTATAAAAACCCCAAGATACATACAGAAGTCCTGCAATCCAAGAAGAATTTAAACAGTACAATGAAAAATGGCTCAAGACCCTAAAGAGACACTTTCTAAGGGAAGGTAGATGAATGGCCAGCAAACACAGGAAACTGCTCCACAGCACTAGTCATCAGGAAGATACCACTGCGCAGCCACTACACATTTCAGAATGGCTGAAATGAGACCAGACAAATCCAAAGGTTAATGAGGATATGGAATAGCCATACCTTCCTGCATGACTGCTGGGAATAGAGAATGATACTGTCCTTTAGAAATTGGCAGTTTCTTAAAAAGTTAAAAGTAGAAACTGCTGCTTGAAGTAATATCACTCCTAGCTACTTATCCAAATTAATAGAAATTAATAGATGTCCACCAAAGTCTTTAAATATGAAATCTTGTAGTATTTTTAGTCACAACAGCCTAAACTGAACTGGGCTTAAGTGTGCATGCACAGGAAAATGAATAAAACTGTTCTCTCCTGTAATCTGTACAGTTAGAAGAACTCCCAATGCTCACGACAATATAGATAAATCTTAATAACATCAACCTGAAGAGAAGCCAGACACTGAGAGGCACAGACTGTCCAATTCCATGCACACAATGGCGAGGATGGGCAACGCCAGTCCATGGTGGCAGGATCAGAACAGGACACTCAGGGCTAGAGACTGGAAAGGGACAAAGAGAGATGGGTGCTCTGCCTCTGAGGGGGTGTGGATTGCGTGAAGATGTGCATTTGTCAGAACTGCCTGACCAGACATCTGAGATCAGTGCATTCAGTAGTTGGAAATTATTCCTCATTGCAAAAATAAATATTTAAATTAGACACTATGCACAACTGTGTGTGTGTGTGTGTGTGTGTGTGTTTGTATTTGAAAACTTAGGTGAAGTGGACTAAGTCCTAGAAAAATATATTAATCAAAAATACCCCAAGTTGCCTCGCAAGTGCAAGGACCCGAGTTCGATCCTCAGTACCCCCCCCCCCCCAAAAAAAACCAAGATAAAAATTGAAAACCTTAAAAGTCCCTTGATCATTAGAGAAACAGAATCATTGTTCAAATACATTTCCACAGAAAATTCTAGGTCTGGGTGGTTACATCTGTTATTCTAACCAACCTAAAAATTAACTCTAAGATTGCACAGATATGGGCAGAGGAAAGAAGAACCATAATCTCAACTTTTTTCATGTGTGAGAAAAATCTTTTTTTTTTTTTTGTACCGGGGATCAAACTCGGGACCTTGCGCCTGCAAGGCAGGCGCCGGAACCACTGAGCTAAATCCCCGGCCCTATGTGTGAGAAAAATCTTGATGCTTACACCTGAGGAGTTCAGTGTATCAAAGGAAAATTATAAGTCAATATGATGCATAAATATGGATACAAAAAATCTAAGTAACT
The DNA here is from genome assembly GCF_053883595.1 of Heterocephalus glaber. Classification (NCBI taxonomy): domain Eukaryota; kingdom Metazoa; phylum Chordata; class Mammalia; order Rodentia; family Bathyergidae; genus Heterocephalus; species Heterocephalus glaber. The sequence continues at coordinate 88,808 of NW_028258387.1, forward strand.
AATGTAACCACCTTGGGTTCATACCAGGGATACAAAGTTGACTGAACGTGAGAAAATGCGAGTAATTCTATACATTAATATAATAAAGAAAAAATGCTCATCTACAGCTATAAAAGAAACATCACTAAACTGAAATGCATGCATAATTTTAAAAGAAGCTAAACAAAATAAAAACCACTGGCAAACAAAAACTAGAAAAGAGTTTCCCCAAATGGTTATCTGCCAAACCCTAGAGAAAATATTACTCTTTCATAATGAAAACATTGAAAACGTTTGACACGGAGAAGAGAGGATTATTATTGCCCTTGCTTCAAAACACTATATGTGAGATCCTAGGAAGTGTGCTTAAGCAAGAAAAAGGAAGAAACAAATCTGTTATTAGTCACAAATAATATGAATGTGCACAGAGGAATTCCAATATACTCTATAAATGATTCAATAAGCAAACTACTGAACACGGAATCAAAGCACAAAAATAAACATTTCTATACACCCGCGACAGTTAAAGACAGTATCTTTGAAAAATACCATTTGAACTATCTATAAATACATGATAAACAGTAATGAATCAAAAAGATGTTCTCTTCGTCTCTTGAGTAGTGATTATTAACTTTGTTGGGAATGGGAAGGAAAGAAAACCTATGGGTGGATACACTATGTTCACGGATTGGAAGACCAGATACCGCAAAGAGGTCAGCAATTTTCAACCAATCTGTACATCACTGCAATCCTAATCAAAGTCTCAACAGGGTTGGTTTTTGTTTTTTTATGTATATTTTGATCTTATACATTAAGTTTATTCTTCAAGTGAAAATTGTGTAAAAGCATATATAAAACAAAAATGTATAGTTTCTGTCAAAACAGAGAAAAGAACTGCTGGTATCTGAAATATTCCACAGGCTATTCACACTGTTTCAAGATTGTGTATTGTTTGTTTCTGGAAAAGAACAGTGGTAGCTGAGTATAGTGGTGCACACCGATGATCCCAGCAGCTCTGGAAGCTGATGTGCAGGAGCGCAAGGTCAAGGGCAGCCTGGGCAATAGAATGAGATGCTGCCTCAAAATAAAAATGGCTGGGGTGTAACACAGTGATGGGAGCTCTAGCCTAGTGTGAGCAAGGCCCTGGCTCAATGCCCAGCACTACAAAACTGTACAGCATATTCAATACATCTTGCAACAAGTTTCAAGGAATATATGTATGAAATATCTAGTGTAAAAGGAGGAATGAAGAAAGCCTTCCCAGGTGTTGCCATAATACCTTGCATAGACTGTGTACCATTCACCGAGTACTGAGATGGGACAGAAAGATCAGCTCGGGAACACATCTAGTAGAAAATACAGTTTTGTCTTTGTCTTGTCCAATTTGAAATGTTTATGAGGGTCTGAAGCAGTGACAGCCAGTAAGCAGGTGTTAGGAATGAGGGTGCAGTCCAGGAGAGACTTCTGAGCAGGAGCTAAGCACCTGGGTGTCACTGCACTACCCCAATGCCTAAAACTATGAGCCTGAAGAAGATGGTGGGGGCAGCAAGTGCAGAGAGGTGAGGAGAACCAGGCTGGAGACTGCCAGGCACTAGTGTTAGAGGGGAGAAGTGGCTGGGAGAAACCAGAGACTGCAGAGCCTCAGAAGCCAGGGAGGAGAGAGCTTCAAGGGGAAGAGCTAGTGTCTCCCCTCCTATGAGGCCAGGACTTCGAGGGCAGAGACACTGGATTTCCTGACCAGCAGCTTCCAGGGGTGGCAGAGATAAACGTGGCTGAGAGTTGGGAAATGTGAAGTGGAGCAAGAAATTGGAAGCATGTTGAGAAGATTTGTTTTTGTAAAAGAAAAATGGAGGACTGGTGAGAGGGGAACAAAGGAATTATTTAAGATTGACACGTTCTAATGAGAAAAGGGAAAAGATGACAGCTCAGGATGGGATGCCCTTGAAATGGTAGAAAAAGTCAGATGCAGCCTTGGAGAAGAGCAAGGACAGCTCCAGTGTCCAAGTGGGTACAAAGGAGACGGGTTCTGCGCATTTAGGGTGAGTACAAGATCTTTAACACTAACAGTGCAAATAAGTTCATTTAATGCAGTGAGGCAAAGAGAGCAAAATTAGAAATTAAAGAGTAAGAAAGAAAATGAAAGGAGTTCCAAATGCCACTGAGACTTAGCATCACAGTTGTGCATCTTCTTCAGAACTTGACGCCATGCTGTTCCGCGTAGGAGCCCACTTTCTCTGCCATCTCTCGATCAAAGCCACGAAGGGGGACAGAGTGCACCATTACTGTGGCATCTAAGCCAACACCTGCAGGAAACCCTGTGCATTCCAGAGCCATGTAAGATGCACCCACTTTGAATGTTTTCCTGGGTCAGGAAGGCAGAGAAAAAAAGATCATCACTGAAAAACAAATGAAAAACAGATCACCTAGATATGAAAATGAAGTGAGTTGTCTAGGTTTCGGTGTATAACGATCTTTCGTTGGCAGAACTTTGTACATAAATGAAGAAACGCTAAAGGCAGCTGCCCTTGGAAGTTTGTCACTGAGTCTACTGTGGACAGAATGTGCAGGAGGAAGTGCGCCTTTTACACAGTCAACTTAGATACAAGGAAAACATGTAAAGAAAATTGAATAGAAATATTAGACTACACTGATGAGAAAAATGGCAGTTTTCAGGTGTGTGTGTCTGTGGTGCCTGTGAGTATGTGTGGTCTCCTGAGTGATGGTGTGGGGAAGATGCACTGTTACCATGAGCTGCTCCGGAGGTTTGCAGCTCAGTGTACCTGACTGCGCAGTATCTTCTGGCCGCCCCCAGAAAATTCTGCGAAATCTCATCTTGATCCTGGGACACTTACCGTGAAAGCTAATTGTATTTACTTCTTCTCTTTGACCTCTAGGAAGTTTAGAACATTCCTGGGCCATTTCCAGCAACTATCTGGAAACAGCCTAATTTTGTGCACAAGTTTTATCCCTCACATTATTTTCTTAACTTTACTTTGTCTCATGACTTGAACTTCTTCCCTTCTTGCATTGTACATTTGTCCTCATTTAAATCTTCTGTACAATAAGGAAGGAAGGAAGGAGGTGGAAGCATAATTATAATGCATTGATTAAAGTTAAATCTCTCTTTGATCTTACTTGGTAACATAGTATTCTTTATCTCCTTGGATTCCTAAATACCATGGCATTTCACCTGTTGCTGTGACAAGTTTTGCAGCAGTGTAAAGTTTCCTGTCCTTTTCTATTGGTTGCCTTGAAAAATTAAACTTCCCTTACTCAACAAACGCTACAGAGTATCAGATGCTATGGAAAAATACCACACTTTCAAGGCTTCTGATTTACCACTCATCACAGGTGTGCAAAACTTTACCGCACAGTGTGATAACCACCACCACCACCACCGAAAATAGAGGTCCTTAAGAAATGGCAACAAAAGAACCACAGCGGGGTGGGGGTAGCAGCTAGAAAGCCAGTCAAGGATGGGTTCACAGAAGGCGTGGAGTTGAGAGCAGGGAGAAGATTGCAGAAGAGTGGATCCCAAGATGAGAGAGTATTGCACACATTGGCCCACAAGGAGCTGGGGTCGGGGAAGAGCAGGTGGCCAGAAGTGACCAGAAAGCAGGGTTGTTTAGTGTGAGAAAGGAAACACTACAGCCAGATGTGAAGGTCTTCCCATGCCATCCTAAAAATGCGGACTGCGGGGAAGCGACAATGGTTGCTAGTATTTTGTAATTATATGAATAAATCAAAGTACATTTTCATGTAAATAATCCAAATACCAAAAAAATGTCCAAAGATATGATCAGTGGGATGGGGGCTGGGCAGCCTGGAGAAGGGGCCTGCTTAGGAGGGCCCCGAAACAGGCCAGCGCAGGCTGGGGTGGGGAAGTATGAGTGTCCAGCTGAGCAACTACACAGATGAGGCAGGGCAGGTGGGGCGTGCCAGGCATGCTACTGTCTAAGCAATAAGACTAGCTTGGATTTCCCCGGTGTCTTTCGGGAGTGGTGTTATCCAAACTGGCCCATGTGAGGCTTTAAGGGCGCAGCTCCACACTTCTCCCCTCTTCCTCAGCTGAGCAAACAGCTGACTACAGAATCACCTAAAGCCTTGTCAAGATCACCTCACACGCCATTACCAAAGTATGACATATTCCAGACACGAGGACAATCGTTGCCTTTCATAACTCCAATTTAAAAAATGTTATGTTCCTCAAATGATCTCACTTTCCTTATGTATTGATCTCATTATGAACATTATAAATGTAAACATAAATGTAGTGATCCTAGATCTAAGTCAATGCTTTTATAAACTGTATATTAGAATGGTAGTTAAGGGCTCATGTGAAAAAAGGATACCGATGCTAAAATTTTGATCTTCTTAGCCTATTGAACCTTGAAGTATTTATTCTAAGCATTTTCTCTTAAGATGGAAGTAAAACCAAAGGTAAACAATAACTTTAAGATTTCTTTGGGGGCCAGGGATTTAGCTTACTGGCACCACAAGCGCAAGGTTGTGAGTTTGATCCCTGGTACCAAAAAAATTACTTTGAAGTGCAGTGTCTTCAGTGTAGCAGGTGTGTGTAAGCGATTGAAGAAAACATTCATGTCTGTTCAGCCATGTGTGCTGTGTGTACACACTTGCATGTTTGGCTATGGCCTTTAATGAGCAACATAGAATTTTACTTCTAGGCAAGTAAAATCCCTAATGTGATTAAGACACCATGGTGCTGGCACAAAAACAGGCATGTGGATCAGTGGAACAGAATAGAGGAAGCAGAAACAACCCCAGGCATGTTCCACTATTTGGTCTATGACAAAGGGGCCAAAAACATACACTGGAGGAAAGATAGGCTCTTTAATAAAAGGTGGCAGGAAAATGGGCTATCCACATGCAGAGGATTGAGTCTAGACTCATATCTCTCATCATGTACTAAATGAAAATCAAAATGGATCAAGGATCTAAATGTTAAAACAGAAACAATCTGGTAGAAAATAAAATAGGTAAACCTCTTGAGACATAGGCATATGCCAGAACTTTCTGAGGATTTCCCCACTGTCTCTTAAGTATCATATGGTCTCTCTTAGATGAGAAATCTAGATAGGTGAAGAGAGAGGGAGAGGGGGAGAGAGATGGAAATGGAAGATAGATAAAGTAGGGGGATCTTTTTCAAATGGGAGAGGGGATTCCAGGAATATGGCAGAGCAGTAAGTAGCAACAAATCAACCTCTCTGGGATTCAGGCACTGGAGAATAGCACCTTGGGTAAGGAAAGGAGGGAGGTGGATCCCTAGGACCCAGGAGGGATCTGAAGGGAACATTGGGGCTCACAGAGAAAATGAAGATACAGATCTCAGTGCAGAAAAAGGAGGGGGCAATCTGTCCTTTCTCCCCAGCTCCCAGCTCAAGATGTGAGAGAGGAAGATTGAATCATCAGAGACAGTGAAAGTAGGTGACTCCAGAGGCCTCCAGGGAGGAACAGGCCAATGGAATGGAGCAGTGGATGCTGTGCACTACAACAGTTGGTGAGTGTGACTCCAGCCCAAGTGACTGCAGTGTCCCATGGAGAGGGTGCTTGGCCAGAAGCCACTTTAGGGTGGGGCCAAGTGAACCTGACACTTGGAGTAGCCATGGGTTGGCTTCATCTCAGGACCACCCAGTGATGAAATCCCACAAAAGCAGGAGACATCCCGTTCACCCCAGCAGGAGACACCCAGAATGTTGTAGGCTCCAACCCCACAGCCAGAGGCCAGGATCAGCCTGGTCTTCTGGGGAGTTGAAAGCACCACAATCAGTACCCACCTCTAATCCTACTGCAGGCTTGCTGGGATCCACCAACAGGGATCTGGGCTTTGAATGCCTCCTGTGTCTGCCAGTGACAGCAGAGTCATGCCCTAAATTGAACACTACCCCAAAAGTGTAGACCGCAGAATATAACCACAGGCTTGAAGTCAGAGAAAACTTTTTTTTTCATGAGTTTGAACATTGTTTTTAGGTTTTTTTGTTTGGTTTTTGTTTTGTCCTTCTTTCCCTCCTGTCTTCCTCACCTGCTTCCTGAGGCTTGGTTAATCTTCCTTTGTCCTTCAGCCTTCTAATGTTGTTTTGTTTCTCTATTTTTCCCACATATCCTTTTAAAATTTTCTCCCCTTAGGGTAAAATTGCTCTATTGAGTGGATATTTACTGTATATAATTTTCTAATTTGGCTTAGATTTGGTTATATAACTATAAATCTCTTACATGTGGTTAAAGGTGGCACATTATTAGTTCACACAGTTTGTCATTTTCTAGTCTGTGCTTGATGCTGTTGTTATTGCTGATTGCACTACTTTAGCCAAAGCAACATAGTTGTGATCAATTGATCTTCCTTGTATCCTTATACCTTGGTTATCTGAGGGTCATAAATAACACTATAATCCAGTACCAAAGAACTAGGTGCTAGGCCAAATAGGCAGCAACCATTCATCCGTAATAAATTGAAGATTAGAATTTGGAGTCACACTCCCAAGCCAAAAGCCAGCTTCACCTAGAAGACATCACTGAAAAATAATCATTTCCTAAAGAGTTCTCGGTAATAAAGCTACTGGCCATAAGCAATTTACCAACCTCAGTGCAGAAAACAAACAAAAAAAATAGAAAACGAGAGAACACGGAAGCAAGATGCAACCCATAAGCCCCAACTTGCCAAAGCAAACCAAGGGGCCATCGAGTTGGAAGAAATCAAAAACCTCACAGCTGAGTTTTATAAAACGGTGAAATAGTGGCAGTGGAAGTAACAGATCAGTAAGTCTCTTGAGAAAAACAAAGCCGAGATAATTGAAGAGATGATAGCCATATTCAAGGAAATGATTAGTGAATCTAGAATAGATAGAGATAAAATAGAGGAGCTTTTGAAACACATGGAAACCATGAATCCCCAACACAGAAAAAAACTGGATTCGAGGGGAGAGGGTAACAGGAGATGGAGTGGGGAGAGAGAGCAGGAGGGGATGGGGGAAAGAGAGGAAGGGATAGAGATGTGTTATGTACCTGTACCAACTTCCTCTGAAGATTCTGTGGCGCAGATCCTGCCCCAGGCACGACAAACATGAACCACAGTTCAGGGTCACAAGAGGACCCTCCCCTATACCAAATGTCCCTGCCCCTATGGTGGCAAGCGAAATGCCTGCGTGGGACGGGCTCTCTCATGGGTCCGAACTCTGTCCCCACAACACAGGGCTGTGTGCCCTCAAGGCTGGATGTGAGTCTCTGGGTTTAGTGACATGTGACGTGGTTGTGCTGTTTTCAAAGACTTGCAGGGCCCAGGGGAGGCTTGGGGCAGGATAGGAAAGGCTGGGATGTGGGTCCTTGTCCCTCCACACCGATGTGTGGGTGATGGTAGATGGCCTCTTGCTTTTCCCAGAACAGACCCCATCACTGGGCAGAATTCTGAGTCAGAGAAATGGTATGAAGATAGAAGTGTGGACAGACCAGAGCAGATCTGGGCAGTTTCTTTAAGGGAAGCTGTGCACCTGGGCCAGGAGCAGAGCTGCTGAGATACTGAGGGCAGCTGTGGGTTCAGGTCTTGTCCCACCTCAGCTCATCACATCCCTCCTGCCCACACTCACCTTACCGGAAATCTCTTTCTGGGGTTCCTCCCCTCTCCCCATGTTCAAACTCCCAAGAGGGCCTGAAGCTCCATCAAGAAAAGAGTTTTCCCAGGGAGCTGGGACCCAGCCCATCCTTGCTGCTGCTGTTCCTTCTGGTTGCCACACACTGGCAGCAGAGAAGGCAGCGTCAGTGCTATGGGTTGAGAAGGGCCCAAAGAATGCTAAAGGGTCCACAGAAGTTCCTAGGGTGAGGAGGATGCTTGGTGGTGGTGGCTGGGGTTATGTGGGGGCGGCATCACACACCTGTCTGGTAACCAGGCTGGGGTGGCTCCCATCCTGAACTCAGTGGACAGGCTCAGTGCGTCCTCTGCACATTCCTAGGTTGCTCACAGCATGGCCATGTCCAGGCTTCTACACAGTGGTCACAGCAGCGGTGTCCCAGGACACAGAACATGCAGCACTGCCTCTCTTCACCTGGCCGCACCATCCTTGTAGCAGCACCTCGGCGGTTTCTGAATGGAAGCCCTTGCACATGAGCATGCCAAGAGGTGAGCTGGGAGGACATGGAGAAGCTCCTTGCCACGGAGGACTGTGGGATAAAGTCAGGGCTGTGCTGGACAAGCCCCACCCTCACCCGGCCCCCACCTCCACCTTCACCCAGTTGGGAGCCTGTGGTCTGTGGACTCCAAGGTGCCCGGCACTCCCTGGGCCTAGGGGAACCTCCCTGGGGCAGAGGGACACAAGTCAGGGAGTCATGATCCGTCTGCTGGTCTGTCTTCCTCCCACTGAATCTCAGCTCCTGATGCCCACACAGCCTTCTGTGCTGCGCATCCACCTCCCTCCTGCAGGGTACACAGGTGTCCTTGGCCTCTCCTTTCTCCAGGTCCCTAGACAGGGCTGTAGGGTGACTCCCTGCAGCTTCCTCCTGCGTGGCTAAAGGACGTCCACGTTTATGGGGTCGCTTCTCATGGATCTGCAGTAAAAATACAGGGAGACGGGTGAAGCATGCTCACTTAGAAACATACCAGACGCTATTGTTGGCTGCAGTCACTACCACTACCACCCCACCCCCCGCAGTAGACCCCACAGCAAGTCCTCCTGTCCATCTGAGACTCTTCCCTCCAACCACAACTCCATCCCTCTCCCCTCCCCTCCTTCCTACAGTTCTGCCCTGACAAGTGAAAATGACATGAGGGTTGTCTGGGTCTCTGCTGGCCACTACCTTGCATTGCACTTGAGCTTAGCCAAAAGGCTGAGAAGCAGTGGGCACTACTTACATTGGGGCTATCTTGTGTCAGTGGCACCCCGAGGGTAGCAGGCAGCAGGAGCATAGGACAGCCTGTGGTCCTACTCTTCAGAGACTCAGACCCGCACCTCTCACTGCTGGCAGGTGCAGAGGTGGTGCAGGAGCTGAAACAGGAAGCCCCAAGGCTACACTGGCAGGACACACTGGGAGCAACAGGGCTAGGTCAGCTGGACATGTTGGGAGGGGCAGGGCTAGGCTGGCAGGACATGCTGCTATTGACAGAGCTAGGCTGGCAAGATGCCCTGGGAATGGCAGGGTTAGGATGTAAGGACACGCTGGGAATGGCAGGGTTAGGAGGGCAGCACATGGCTGGGAGTTGCCGTCCTGTGGATGGGAATGTGTGCTGGGAGCCTCTGGTGCCCTGCTGTCCTGGGGGATTCACTCCAAGAAGTAAGGGGCCAGTGCAAGTGGCAAGCTGGCTGGCCCTCCTGCTGGTGAGCAGAGATGACTGGCCATGGCCTGTGCAAAATGATGACATTCCCACTGCACCCCATCATACTCCTAGTCCGCATGCACAGGCTTCACCCGGGTCCTGAAGTCCAGCCCCCAGAGTTCCTGGTTCTGCACCAGCAGGAAGGTGGCCACCTCCTGCTTTTATGGCACTCTCCTTACCAGTTCCATGACATTCATTGGGTTGAATCCCATCCCGGCCATAATGCTCAGTATTGCTCTCTTTTCGGGGGTAGAGTGCAGCTCAGCAGGACTCTTGGGCAGTACACCAAGAATCCCCCTGGGGTGCACCACCTGCGATAGGGTTGGCCACATCCTGGGGTTGGAGTTGAGGTTCTCATGAGGCCACTGGCATCCAGGGAGAGAGAACAGGTGCAAGACAACTTCCCAGAGAGGATCTTTTGAATTCTATATGCAATCCCCATAAAAGGGAAGCTTCCCTGTTACCAATTTGTACTAAATAACCCCAAACATGTAGATTAGAGCTTTCATACTTCCCCCCTGCAAGATCATTTCTGGGGCAGAATATTTCATTGAATATGAAAACTCAGTCTCCTCCTGCCCAGGGAAGTCCCACAGCCTCAAACCCAAGTCACTGATCTTTGCTGGGCCTTGGAAAATTTTGGAAAATTTCCCTGATTTCAGTTCGCCTTGGAAAATTTCCATGGAAAATTGCCCTGATTTCAGTTCGCTATGTAAGATTCCCTGCTTGTGACAATATTGGATGGCAATGCCTATGTCTTGAAACATCTCCCTGCCTCCAGGCTGTGTCCTCTGGCCTCCTGTGGTTCACAGTCCAGTGAATGTGTTGCCACAGGTTTCCCCCCATCGCATACCCTCAGATGGCAGGGTTAGAATGGCAGGACTTCCTGGGAACTCTAGGCCTAGGAGGAAAGGACATGCTGGGAGTTGCAGTCCCTTGGATGGGAATATGTGGCTGGGAGCCTCTGCTGCCCCTCCCTCCTGGGAGCTTCCCTCCTGGCAGCTTCACTCCTGGGCATGAGGGCCTTGTGCAGGTGACAGGCTCACTGGCCCTCTTGCTGCTAAGGAGAAATGACTGGCCGTGACCTGTCCAGGATGATGACATTTATTCTCCACCCCCATTGTATTCCTACTCCAAATTCAGAGGCTTCACCTGGGTCTTAAAGTTCAACCCCCAGAGTTCCTGGCTCTGCACCAGCAGGAAGGTGGCCGTCTCCTCCTTATACTGCATTCTCCTTACCAGCCCATGACATTTATTGAGTCGAATCCCATTCCAGCCATAATGCTTAGTATGCTATCTTATTGAGGGTAGAGCGTAGCTCAGGGGGAGTGTGGACAGTGCACCCCGGAGCTACCTGTGCTGCAGCACCTGCTGTAGGGTTGGCCCCGTCCTGCAGTTGGAGTTGATGAGGTTCTCATGAGGTCATTGGCACCCAGGGAGAGAAAACAGGGGCAAGAGTACTTCCTGGAAAGGAGCTTTTGAATTCTATGTGGCATACCCACACAAGGGAGCTTCCCCACTACTAATTTGTATTAAATGACCCCAAAAAGTCAGAGGAAGGCATTCATACCTCCCTAGATAATCTCTGGGTCAGGATATTTCAGTGTACATGGAAACTGGGTCTCCTCCTTCTGGGGAAGTTCCACAGCCTCACATCCAAGGCACTGATCTTTGCTCAGCCTTGCTTGTCTATGGAACAGTTCTCTGATAGGAGGTCCCCCCGCAAGATTCCCTGCTTGTGACAGTATTGGATGGCAACTCTGATGTCTTGAAATATCCCCCTCTCTCCAGGCTAGGTCCTCTGGCATCCTTTGGTTCCCAGTCCAGAGAATGTGTTGCCACAGGTCTCCCCTCATTACATACTCTAGGCTGGCAGGGCTACAGTTGAAGGACTCACCGCGAACTCCAGGGCTAGGAGGGGAAGACATGCTGGGACCTGCAGGCCTGTGGATGGGAATGTGTTGCTGGGACCCTCCTGCCATTCTGTCCTCTCCAGGCTAAGTCCTCTGGCATCCTGTGTTTTACAGTCCAGTGAATGTGTTGCCACAAGTTTTCCCCCATTGCGTACTCTCAGACATATCCAGGATGATGACATTTAATCTGCCTCTCCATCATCATCCTCATCCACATACACAGGCTTCACCTAGGTCCTGAATTCCAGCCCCAGGAGTTCCTGCTTCTGCACCAGCAGGAAGGTGGCCATCTCCTCGTTGTGTTGCTTTCTCCTTATCTGGTTCATGACATTTAGTGGGTTGAATCAGATCCTGGCTCTAAGGATTGAAAATTGCCATCTTTTGGTTTGTGGGGAGAAGCTGAGGAGGACTGTGTGGTGGTCCACCCCTGAGCTGCCAGTGCCGAAGCACCTGCTGCATTGTTGGCTGCATCCCACGACTGGAGTTGAGGAGGTTCCTCATGAGGTCTTTGGTATCCAGGTAGACACAGTAGGGACAAGAGAACTTCCGGGGAGGATCTTATAAATTCAATTTGGCATCCCCATAAAAGGGGAGCTTCCTAGTTACCAATTCCTATAAAATGACCCCAAACATCCAGGTGAGGGCCTTCAAACGTCTTGCTCAAGATCATCTCTGGAGCCTAATATTTCTGCATCCTTGGAAACACAGTCTCCTCCTGCCCAGGGAATATGCACAACCTCAACACCAAGTCACTGATCTTAGCCTGGCCTTGGGTGTCTATCAAAATGTTTTATGATTTGAGGTCCTCCTGGGAATCCCTGCTTGTGACAATTTTGGATAGCTCCCACGATGTCTTGACACATACTTCCTTTTCCAGGCTAAGTGCACTCTGGGAGGTGTGGTTCTCAGTACACTGGATGTGTTGCTACACGTTGCCTCCCCCCATCCCTTACTCTAGGATGGCAGGGCTAGGACGGTAGGACACAATTCGAGCTCCAGTGCTAGGAGGGCAGCACATGCTTGGAGTTGCAGTCCTGTGGGTGGGAGTGTGTGGCTGGGAGCCTCCTCTGACCTCTCCTGGCCCCTTCACTCTGGTGTATAAGGGGCCAGTGCAGGTGGCAGTTTGCTGGCCCTCCTACTGGTAAGGAGAGATGAATGAGTCATTGCCTCTCCAGGATGATGACATTTCCTCTGCACCCCCATCATCATACTAGTTCCTATGCCCAGGCTTCACCTAGATCCTGAAGCCCAGCCCCCAAATTGACTGGATCTGTACCAGCAGGAAAGTGGCCATCTCCTGGTTGTACTGCATTCTCCTCACTTGGTCAATGACATTTATGGGGTTGAACCCATCCTAGCCAAATGCTCAGTATTGCTATCTTTTTGGGGGTGGAGAGCAGCTCTTGAGTACTGTGCCGAAGTACACCCTGGAGCCAACTGTGGTGCAGTACCTGCTGTAGGGTTGGCCATATCATGTGGCTGGAGTCGATGAAGTTCCTCTTGAGGTCATTAGCATCCAGGGAGAGAGAATAGGGACAAGACAACTTCGTGGAAAGGATCTTTTGAATTCTGTGTGGTATCCCCCAAACCCGGAAGCTTTCCAGTTACCAATTCTTATAAAATGACCCCAAATATCCAGCTGAAGGCTTTCATACCTCCAGCTGAAGATCATGTCTGTGACAGAATATTTCAGTATACATGGAAACATGGTCTCCTCCTGCCAGGGTATGTTCTGCAGCCTTAACCCCAAGTCACAGATCTTTGCGCATCCTTGGGTATCTATATAAAAGTTCTCTGATTTGAGATCTCCATGTAAGTTTCCTTGCTCATGAAAATAGTGGATGGCAAGTACTATGGATGCAAAGTCCTGTCTTGAAATAGCCCCCATTCTCTGGGCTAAGTCCTCTGGAATCCTGTGGTTTTCAGTGCAGTGGATGTGCTGCCTCAGGTCTCCCCCAGTTGCATACTCTAGGATGGCAGGACTCACTGGGAACTCCAGGCCTGGGAGGGCAGCACATGCTGGGAGCTGCAGTTCTTTGCATGGGAGTGTGTGGCTCAGAGCCTCTGCTGATGATTTCTCCTGGGGGATTCATTCCTGGGTAGGAGATGCCAGTGTCAGTGGCAGGCTCACTGGCATGCTTGCTGCTAAGGAGCATTGAAAAGGGCATGACCTGTGCAGGATGATAAAATTTCCTCTGCATCCCCATCATGATCCTAGTGCACATCCACAGGCTTCACCTGGGTCCTGAAGCCCTGCCCCCAGAGTGGCTGGCTCTGTACCAGCTGGAAGGTGGCCATTTCCTGGTTGTATTGCTTTCTCCTTCCATGGCCCATGACATTTAGTGGGTGGAGTCAGATCCTAGCTATAAGTCTCCAGGTTGCCATGGTTTTGGGCTGGGGAGAAGCTCAGGAGGACTGTGTGGTGGTATAGCCCTGAGCCGCCAGTGTTGCAGCACCTGCTGTAGGGCCGCCCACATCCTGGGTCTGGAGATAATGAGGTTCTTCATGAGGTTTTTGGCATCCAGGGAGAGAGAATAGGGGCAAGATAACCTCCTGGATAGGATGTTTTTTATTTTTCTGTGGTATCCCCATCAAAGGGGAGCTGCCCGGTGAGCAGTTTGTACAAAATGATGCCAAGGGCCCAAACATCCAGGGGAGGGCCTTCATACCTCCCATGCAAGAGTCGCTCTGGGGCACAGTATTTCAGAGTGCCGTGAACCATGGCCACCTCCTGCCCAGGGAGGAACTGGAACCCCGCCCCAAAGTCACAGATTTTGGCATGACCTTGGTAGTCCATCAAAACATTGTGTGGTATAGCCCTGAGCCACCAGTGTTGCAGCACCTACTGTAGGGTTGCCCACATCCTGGGATTGGATTTGATGAGGTTCTTCATGAGGTCTTTGCATCCAGGGAGAGAGATTAGGGGCCAGATAACTTCCTGTATAGGGTCTTTTTCTTTCCATGTTGTATCCCCATAACAGAGGAGCTTCCCAGTTGCCAATTGTTATAAAATGCCACCAAACATCCAGGTGAAGGCCTTCATACCTCCTGCCCAAGATCATCTCTCGGGCAGAATATTTCGCCACACATGGAAACAGTCTCTTCCTACCTGGGAAGATCGAAAGCCTCAACCCCCAGTCCCTGATCTTAGCCTTGCCTTGGTTGTCTGCCGAAAGGATCTCTTGTTTGAGGTCCCCATCTAAGATTCCCTGCTCATGACAATATTGGATGGCTCCTACAAGATCTTGGAATATCCCCACCCCACCCCCAGGTTAAGTTTCCTGGCAGCCTGTGATTCTCTGTCCAGTGGATGTGTTGCCACAGGTCTTCCCCATCACATACTCTAGGATGGCAGGAGTCCCTGGGAACTCCAGGGCTAAGAGGGCAGGACATGCTGCCAGTTGGGGTCCCACCACTGGGAATGCATGGATAGGAACTTCTGCTGTCCTTTCCTGGGAGCTTCACTTCTGCATATAAGGTGCCTGTGCAGCTAGCAGGCTGGCTGGCCTTCCTGCTGGTGAGGAGAGATGACCAGGCATGACCTGTCCAAAATGATGAAGTCATTTCTGCTGCACTCCACTCATCATCCTCATCCACATGCACAGGCTTCACCCAGGTCCTGAAGTCCAGCCACTGGAGCTCCTGCTTCTGCACCAGCAGGAAGGTGGCCATCTCCTCGTTGTGTTGCTTTCTCCTTATCTGGTTCATGACATTTAGTGGGTTGAATCAGATCCTGGCTCTAAGGATTGAAAATTGCGATCTTTTGGTTTGTAGGGAGAAGCTGAGGAGGACTGTGTGGTGGTCCACCCCTGAGCTGCCAGTGCCGAAGCACCTGCTGCATTGTTGGCTGCATCCCGCGACTGGAGTTGAGGAGGTTCCTCATGAGGTCTTTGGTATCCAGGTAGACACAGTAGGGACAAGAGAACTTCCGGGGAGGATCTTATAAATTCAATTTGGCATCCCCATAAAAGGGGAGCTTCCTAGTTACCAATTCCTATAAAATGACCCCAAACATCCAGGTGAGGGCCTTCAAACATCTTGCTCAAGATCATCTCTGGAGCCTAATATTTCTGCATCCTTGGAAACACAGCCTCCTCCTGCCCAGGGAATATGCACAACCTCACCCCTAAGTCACTATTCTAGCTTCTGCTGGTGTTTTCTCCTGGGGGATTCATTCCTGGGTAGGAGATGCCAGTGTTAGTGGCAGGCTCACTGACACGCTTGCTGCTAAGGAGCATTGAAAAGGGCATGACCTGTGCAGGATGATGAAATTTCCTCTGCATCCCCATCGTGATCCTAGAGCACATCCACAGGCTTCACCTGGGTCCTGAAGCCTAGCCCCCAGAGTGCCTGGCTCTGTACACGTGGGAAGGTGGGGCTTGGTAGCCCTCTTCCTCCTGGTGGTTGTCTGCTGAGTGGGCTGAGCATCTCTCCTGTGCCTGCTAGAGAGGCCCAGAGTGGGGCAGGGGAGGCCTGGGCGTGGCAGGCCTGAGAAGCAGGGCAACAGTGTGGTGTCTGCTGAGCTGGAGACAGGACTGTGGAGAGACACCCCATCCTCCCAAGGGGGAGCCAGGCTGGCTCAGGTGTCATCTCGCCAGAGATACATGTACCAACAACATGGCATTGGTGCCCAGGGGGAAAGATGATGACTACCAGTCATCCAGCGCTTTGGCCACTGGGACCCAGCGAGCAAGTAGCAGCCAGACCTTGGGCCCTGTGTCCACCTGGAGAATGAATAGTTCAGAAAAAATGTGCTGTGAAACCCGGCAGACAAGGCCTTCAACTGGTCCATCTGGCCCTCCCGGACCAGTGGTTCTTCAATGGCATTGGCAACTACCTTGGAGCAGAGATCCTGTTGCAGCTGAGGATCCCTCCCTTTGAGAAGGCGTGCACAGTCCTGGAGGCCCTGCAGGGACACCAGCTAAGCCCAGAGCTCACTCTGAGCCAGAAGATCAGGGTTAAGCTGCAGAACCTGGACCTGCTGGAACTGTGCCACTCAAGTGCCCAAGGAAGTGGTCCAGCTGGGGAGCAAAGGCTATGGGCCAGAGCACAGAGAGGAAGTCTTCTCTGCCTTCAGAGCCTGGCTGCAGTGCTATAGCATGCCGGGCATGAGCTCCGCACTGGACTGGAATGGCCACACCATCTGATTCCAGGGGGATCCTGGGCCCCTGGCCCACAATGGGGCCAGGTCCCCCCAAAAATCCCAGGAAATCAGCCAGCACCTGTGGACGGAATGGAGCACCTTCCACCTCCAATCAAGGCCCCTCCTAAGATGCCAAGGGCCCAGAGACACCTTCCTGAGATGACTGCAGCCCGGCAGCCTGAGAGGTCAAGGGCGTGGCCTTGACAGGGATATTGGTACCTGGCCTCTTCCTGACTCTCTGCTTCCCAGGTGCTAGGAGGTGAGGGGCTTCCTCCTCCAACACTCCTGCCACGAAGTGCTGCGCTGCCCCAAGCACACAGTGACCCTGGACGGACACCTCTGCTGATGAATGTCAGGTGTCCTGCCACAGCCTGGAAAGCTATGAACACAGCCCTCTTGGTGCCAATGCTGCCTCTCCTGGTTTGATGCCCTAGTCTGTCTTCCTCGCTAGATGACAGCATGACTGAGAGCTTGTGGGATCCAGACTGGAATCCCAGCTCTACCCTGCTCTGGCTGTGGAAATCTGGGACTTCACCTTATCCCTCCATGATTCACGCTCCTCGTGCATAAAATCCCGGTGATCCTGACAGCAGGAAGAGGAAGAGCAGCACTGGGCACTGAGCACTCTCAGATGATCACAAGTGTCACTGTGCTGAAGCTCTACTGACTGTGCTGGCCACATGGCAGTGCTGTTTCTGGGTGTTGGCACTGAATCGATCCTCAGCCAGCTGCTCTGGGGCAGAAGCTGCCTCAACTTGATCCCTTGCCTGTCTCCATGTTCTTCAATCCTGTGGCTCCCTCCTGCTGTCACCCGCAGAAGCCCTCAGCATTGGCCCAGCACCACTGGTGTCTGTAGCGGCCGAACCATCGTCCTGGCTCTGAGTGTCCCCGACATCTGTGCCATGAACAAAGCTCTACAGTGCTGATGGAGCATGGGAAAAGACAGGCCGAGTTTGAGAGACGTCCAGGAAGCAGACTGCCTTGGGCTGGGGCCAACTGTGTCCTCAATGACAGAAGAGGAGGTGGGGAGGCCACAGAGATGTTAGCTATGGGGCTCGGGGCCTAGGACCAGGTCCGTTGGGCTGCACTGTCATCTGGGCCAGGCTGCTCCATGGCTGGAACTGGGATGATGTGGAGACACTGTCACACGCCTGTCTGGTGACTGGGCAGGGGAGGCTCCTACCATGAACTCAGTGGACAGAGGATCAGCGTGACCTCTGCATATTCCTGGGCTGCTCATGGCATGGCCGAGTCCAGGCTTCTGCATGGGGGACGAGGGAACAACACAGTGTCCCCATCCACAGAACAGGCAGTACTGCCTCTCTTCACCTGGGCTCAATGTCCTTCCAACGCCAACTTGGCCGCTTCTTGATGGAAGCCCCCGCACGCGGACATGCCAGGAGGTGAGCAGAGAGAAGCCCCAGGCCATGGAGGTCTGTGGGATAAAGTCACAGCTGTGCTCAACAAAGCCCACCCTCACCCAGCACCCACATCAACTGCACCCAGTTTGGAGGCTGTGGTCTGGGGTCTCCAAGGTGCCTGGCACTCCCTGGTCCTAGGGGAGCCTCCCTGAGTCAGAGGACTTGACACAAGTCAAGTCCACAAGGAGGAATCCCCCTCCTGCTGCTGCTCTGTCTTCCTCCCACTGAATCTCAACTCCTGATGCCCACACAGCCTTCTGTGCTGCCCACCCCCTGATGCATGGGTGTCCTTGACCTCTCCTTTCCCTCCAGCTCCCTAGACAGGGCTGCAGGGTGACTCACCATGGCTTCCTCCTGCGTGGCTGATCCCCCATGAGTAGGATCGCCACGTCTACGGAGTCACTTCTCAAGGATCTGTACTAAAAATGCAAGGAGATGTGTGAAATGGACACATACCAGACATGTGGAAACATCAGATGCTATTGTTGGCTGCGGTCACCACCACCCTCATCTGCAGTACACCCCACAGCAAGTCCTCCTGTCCATCTGAGACTCTTCTCTATGACCATGACTCCTCCATCCCTCTGCCTTCCTCTCCTCCCTGACAATTGAAAAGACATCAGGACACAGCCCACTCACAGGAAGCACTTGAACCTCCCTCCCTCCTTGAGGGTTGTCTGGGTCTCTGCTGGGTACTACTTACATTGGGGCCACCTTGTGTTGGTGGCGCCCTGAGGGTGGCAGGCAGCAGCAGCACAGGGCTTTCAGGCAGCCTCTGCTGCTCCTCTTCAGAGCCTTCCAGCATCGCCTCCCTCTGCTGCTAGGGGTGGAGGTGGGGCTGGAGCTAGAGCAGGAAGCCCCAGGGCCAGGCTGGCAGAACACCCTGGGAGCGGCAGGGATAGGCTGGCAGAACATGCCGGGAGTTGGCGTCCTGGGGATGGGAATGGGTGGCTGGGAGTCTCCGCCGCCCTGCCTTCCTGTGGGCTTCATCCCAGGAAATAAGAGGCCTGTGAAGGTGACAGGTGCACTGGCACTCCTCCGGGAGATGTGAGATGAGGGTGCAGGAGCTGTTGAGGGTGATGCTATTTCTTCTTCAGTTGTATCCTCATCAGGTGCACACACAGCATTCACATAGATCCTTAAGGGTCCGCCCTGGAGTGCCTGGCTCTGTAATAGGAATGTGGCCATCTCTTTGTTGCATGCCTTTCTCCTCATTGAGTCGATGACCTTCAGCAGGTTAAATCCCGTGCCATCCGTGATATTGAGGATTGCCATCTGGGGGGGCATAGGGAGCAGCTCAGGAGGACTGGGGGTTGGGACACCTTGGAGCCACTGGTGCTGCAGCACCTCCTGCACTGTTGGCCGCATCCTGGGGTTGGAGTCCAGGAGGTTCCTGATGAGATCTTGTGCATCCCGGGAGATGGACTGGGGGCAAGAGTACCTCCCAGATAGCATAGTTTGGATTTTCTGCAGTTTATCCCCATCAGAGGGAAGCTGCCCCGTGAGCAGTTCATACAGGATGATGCCCAGAGCCTTCATACCTCTCATGCAAGAGTCGCTCTGGGGCACAGTATTTCAGAGTGCCAGGAACCCCAGCCACCTCTTGCCCAGGGAGGAACTGGAACCCGGCCCCAAAGTTACAGATTTTGGCATGACCTTGGTAGTCGATTAAAACATTTCGTGGTATAGCCCTGAGCCGCCAGTGTTGTGGCACCTACTGTAGGGTTGCCCACATCCTGGGTCTGGAGATAATGCGGTTCTTCGTGAGATTTTTGGCATCCAGGGAGAGAGAATAGGGGCAAGATAACCTCCTGGATAGGATGTTTTTTATTTTTCTGTGGTATCCCCATCAAAGGGGAGCTGCCCGTTGAGCATTTCATACAAAATGATGCCAAGGGCCCAAGCATCCAGGGGAGGGCCTTCATACCTCCCATGCAAGAGTCGCTCTGGGGCACAGTATTTCAGAGTGCTGGGAACCATGGCCACCTCCTGCCCAGGGAGGAACCGGAACCCGGCCCCAAAGTCACAGATTTTGGCATGACCTTGAAGTCTATTAAAACACTTGGTGCTATAGCCCTGAGTCGCCAGTGTTGTGGCACCTACCTTAGGGGTGCCCACATCCTGGGTCTGGAGATAATGAGGTTCTTCGTGAGATTTTTGGCATCCAGGGAGAGAGAATAGGGGCAAGATAACCTCCTGGATAGGATGTTTTTTATTTTTATGTGGTATCCCCATCAAAGGGGAGCTGCCCGTTGAGCAGTTCATACAAAATGATGCCAAGGGCCCAAGCATCCAGGGGAGGGCCTTCATACCTCCCATGCAAGAGTCGCTCTGGGGCACAGTATTTCAGAGTGCTAGGAACCATGGCCACCTCCTGCCCAGGGAGGAACCGGAACCCGGCCCCAAAGTCACAGATTTTGGCATGACCTTGTAGTCTATTAAAACACTTGGTGCTATAGCCCTGAGTCGCCAGTGTTGTGGCACCTACCTTAGGGGTGCCCACATCCTGGGTCTGGAGATAATGAGGTTCTTCGTGAGATTTTTGGCATCCAGGGAGAAAGAATAGGGGCAAGATAACCTCCTGGATAGGATGTTTTTTATTTTTTTGTGGCATACCCATCAAAGGGGAGCTGCCCCGTGAGCAGTTCATACAGGATGATGCCCAGAGCCTTCATACCTCCCATGCAAGAGTCGCTCTGGGGCACAGTATTTCAGAGTGCCAGGAACCCCGGCCCCAAAGTCACAGATTTTGGCATGATCTTGGTAGTCGATTAAAACATTTGGTGGTATAGCCCTGAGCCGCCAGTGTTGCAGCACCTGCTGTAGGGGTGCCCACATCCTGGGTCTGGAGATAATGAGGTTCTTCATGAGGTTTTTGGCATCCAGGGAGAGAGAATAGGGGCAAGATAACCTCCTGGATAGGATGTTTTTTATTTTTCTGTGGTATCCCCATCAAAAGGGAGCTGCCCGGTGAGCAGTTCGTACAAAATGATGCCAAGGGCCCAAGCATCCAGGGGAGGGCCTTCATACCTCCCATACAAGAGCTGCTCTGGGGCACAGTCTTTCAGAGTGCCAGGAACCACGGACACCTCCTGCCCAGGGACGAACCGGAACCCCTCCCCAAAGTCACAGATTTTGGCATGACCTTGGTAGTCGATTAAACCATTTGGTGGCATAGCCCTGAGCCACCAGTGTTGTGGCACCTACTGTAGGGTTGCCCACATCCTGGGTCTGGAGACAATGAGGTTCTTCATGAGGTCTTTTCATCCAAGGAGAGAGGTTAGGGGCCAGATAACTTCCTGTATAGGTTCTTTTTGTTTCCATGTTGTATCCCCATAACAGGGGAGCTTCCCAGTTACCAGTTGTTATAAAATGCCACCAAACATCCAGGTGAAGGCCTTCATACCTCCTGCCCAAGATCATCTCTTGGCCAGAATATTTCACCACACATGGAATCAGTCTCTTCCTACCTGGGAAGATCGAAAGCCTCAACCCCCAGTCCCTGATCTTAGCCTTGCCTTGGTTGTCTGCCGAAAGGATCTCTTGTTTGAGGTCCCCGTCTAAGATTCCCTGCTCATGACAATATTGGATGGCTCCTACAAGATCTTGGAATACCCCCCCCCAACATGCTAAGTCCTCTGGCAGCCTGTGATTCTCCGTCCAGTGGATGTGTTGCACAGATCTTCTTCATCACATACTGTAGGATGGCAAGGCTAGGATAGCAGGAGTCACTGGGAACTCCAGGCATAGGAGGCCATGACAAGCTCGGTGTTGGGGATCTGCGTGGGAATATGTAGCTGGGAGCCTCTGCTCCCCTGCTGTCCTGGGGGCTTTACTCCAAGGAATAAGTGGACAATGCATGTTACAGGCTTGCTGACCTTCCTGTTTGTGAGGAGAGATGATTGGCCATGACCTGTCCAGGATGATGACATTTCCTCTGCCACCCCATCATTATCCTACTCCGCATGCACAGGCTTCACCTGGGTCTTGAAGTCCACCCCCCATAGTGCTTGGATCACTGTTGTCTTTCAAGAAATCTGTCCATTTTATCACAGTTGTTGAACTGACTGGCCTGAACTTCTCCCCTCATCTCTTTATCCTTTCAGGCTTTATGATCAATCAGTAGTGCTGTCCTGTATTTCAGAATGTATTTCGTCATAGTGAGAGAGCATATTTTTTATAATTTAAATCCTTTTCAATGGATTGATATTTATTTTGTGACTATAACTGTGGGTCTGCCCTTGAAATTTTCTTCCATATACACTGCAAACCAGTGAATGCTGCCCTCTTGTTTTGTTGAAATGTTCCTATAACTGTCAGTTACTACACTTTTGTCCATAATGTACACATCTTCAGGTCCTTGCAAGTTGAGTTTAATTTTTCTATCCAAATGTCTGACCACGATTGTGTATTCACTGGTCCTTTTTATTTTTGTCAGTTTTATGTGTTTGAAGCTGTGTTATTAGATGTATAAATGTTCTCATTTCTTCTGTGCTTGTGATCAATTGATGTCTTTTTCATGAAACAACCTGCTTTATCCTGGGTGACCATCTTCACCCAGAAACTGACTTTACCTGATGTTCATGTTGGCACTCCAGCTGCCTTGATTCATTTGAACTGGGCAAAGCTTTCTGCATCCCCATTTGACTAAGTTATGCTTTTGTATTTTCAGAGAACTCTGATACTCATTATGCCCAAAGGAGGGTGTAAAGAGTTAAACCCACAGTTGGCTTGTTTTTAGAAGTGAGTCTGGCCAAAGCCTATGTGACAAGGTCAGTGTAACTCCCACCCAATTCTATTCCCACAACTAAAATCTTCTGACAAAAGACATTGTTCAAATTACAACCACATATTTGTCTATTCTGTTCCTAATTTGAGAATGCTTTGTCTTGTCCTTCTGAGCCTTGTTTACATTAATTTTCATAGACAATGCATGTAGCTTGCCTTTACCCTGATTGATTTCCAATGAAAGTCAGTGCCTGGGACTGGCCAGGGCCTTTGTTGGTTGCACTGGCATTGGTCATCCTGGCAACTCATGTTCTCTCTCTCAGTTCTATGTCCTAATATATTTTTTTTCCTCAAGCCTGCATCATATACTGGGCAGGGGACTGGAACATAACTGCAGGAGTCTACACTAAATGACTCCCATTGTGGGCACTTGAACCGTGAGCAATGGCCTGCTCAGTAAGGCTACTCAGAATAAAAAGGAAAAAAGAAAAAGAAAAACAAAGAATTGATGATGCAGTGCACCTCTCCTCTAGATAAGAAAGTCCAAACCGGAAACAAAACCCAGAAAAAGCAGTAGATGCTTCAGATGCAAGAAGGTAGTAAATGTAGTCAGCTCATACCAAAGCATGGGGTCATCACTTTTGCCCCAAGCTGGCATGCAGTGTTGAAATAAATACTACAAGAAATAATTAAATATCAAAAATCACTTTCAGCCTAAGCTGGCCTGCACTGTTGAAATAAATGCTGCAAAAGATAGATATAACCATTTTCACAAATAAGAATTGTAATGAAGGGGCCGGGGATTTAGCTCAGTGGTTCCACCACTTACAAGATCCTGAGTTTGATCACCAGTACCACCTCCAAAAAAAGAATTGTAATGAAAAGATAAGTATATGGAATGAAAACAGCTAGAAAGCTCTGAAGAGCATAAAACAAAACAGTGAGAAACACTCTCAGCTTTAAGATTCCCAAGGCTAGTGCTGTGTTATCAGCCTGATGCTGCCTGCAAAACTCTGGAATCCAAAACAAGCCAGAGAAATAGCAACCATGCTCTACCAGATATAAAGAGATTTTGTAAGATAAATCAAATTACAAATGTTAGCTCATTGATCAATGTACCTTTGTTTCAATTTGAGTTTATGTTTGATTGGTGTGCTTAAAACATTTCTTGTGCATTGCAAAGTCTTGAATTGTAATTATAAGGTTAACGTGCTCTTTTCTGTACTTTGTTGAAGAACTCAAGGTTACTACTGTTCTTTATCGGCAGCTAAATTTGAAAATGTAACAATCTGAGAAGAGAAAAAAGGGGACACTTTAAAATTTATATCGGTGAAGAC
This sequence comes from Heterocephalus glaber, assembly GCF_053883595.1. Taxonomy (NCBI): domain Eukaryota; kingdom Metazoa; phylum Chordata; class Mammalia; order Rodentia; family Bathyergidae; genus Heterocephalus; species Heterocephalus glaber. Next base: position 112,648 of record NW_028258387.1, read on the forward strand.
AAGATTGTTATAGAAAGTTTATAGTAAGTGTCAGGAAGAAAAAATATTAAGAAGGCTATAGGTAAAAGATATATTTTTGATATGAGAGGATTTTGTATGTTTGTCTTGTTAGGATAAAGAGAGATATACAAGACCAGAAGACCTAGGTATATTGAGAAGGTGTGTGGAAGTGATTTATCAAGGAAATATGTATGTTTGCTTGTTGGTTTCAACTTTTTTATAAAAGATTTGCATTTACAGGCATAAAGAGCTTTCATTTCTTATGATTCTAATTCTACAAGAGAACTGTGTTAATTGGCTTATGAAAAGTTTTGACTAGTCTTATTTACACTTATAAACCTAAAAATTCCAAAGGATATTATTATTCAAGTAGGCTAAATATATTTGAGGGCACTCTGTTTTATAAACAAATTATCTTATATGTTTGTTTGGTCATACAGCTATTTTGTTTGAGCTCTACATTTTTTTCCTTTTTTGCCTTTAAAAAGATTAAAAAAAAAAAAGATATTTGCCTATAATTGAAATTGCTTTATAAATAAAGGTTAGGGCAGGGATTTAGCTCAGTGGTTCTGCCACCTGCCTCACAAGCACAAGGACCCAAGTTTGATCCCCTGTACCAAAAAGTAATAATAATAATAAAGTTGAAGGAATGTGTTTCCTTTCCCACACACACACAAGTTGCTACCAGATGAAAATGATGTAATGCATATTGTTGTCTAAATATAACCATTCCATGTATTCATTGTTACAATCTTGTTTTTATATGTTATTTAAAAAGGTTTGTCAAGATGACAATGGAAACCCTTAAGTTTGGAAAAGCTGGTAACAGGACTCCTCTTGGTGAACAAAAGAGTGGCTGCATGGGACTATTTTCCAGCCTTTGCTCACTAGGGGGACCTCAACAGTTTCCATAGTGTTACAACAGACTGACTTTGATAGTTTTCATAACCTTATAAGAGACATCAATGAATATTACTTAAATATGTTATTGTAATAGTTTTACATTGTTTATCACCAAAGGCTTAAGTTCTAAATATATTTTTGTGATATGTTTACCTTGGTCATTTTCCAAAGTTAAATTTTCTGTGAAAAAAGAAAAACAAGGTTTTATTAAAAAGATACTTTCGGTACCAAACTAAATTAAAGGGCATAAGGTTTCATATAACTGTGATAATTATTATTGTTAATTTTTTGGTATACTAAATGTGCTCATGCTTTCTGATTGTACAGATTTTCTAATATATTGTTTATGGCAAAAAGCTCCTTTTGATTCAGGTATTTGCCTTTCTCTTATGCTCCAGCTACTTATGATAACAGGTACATATGTAGGCTATTGTATTTTCTTCAGGTGGCATCCTATCAAAGGAGAACAATTTAGATAAGAGTTTTTGTGTTTTGGGAGGAGAATGAGTATGTTTAACAATGCCTATTTTATACCAAGATGGACATTTAAGTGAGGTATAAAGAAAATGTCATCATGATTTCATACCAAAATATGTGTGGCTCTTGATTTGAAGCTTTTTTTGCTTAACATTTTACTGGAATTCAACTACAAGAAGAACCGTGATTGATAAAAATAGCATCCTTCTATATTTTATATTTCAAAATGCTTGATATCCAGATAAAATTATAATAATCAAGTTCACTACTCCCATTGCAATGCTAATGGTATTGATCTTCTCTTCTGGGTGTGGAACGACTAAAGTTTAGAGACCAGAACTAGAAAGATAATTGAGCTAAGAAGACACCCAATATATTGACCCTGGTGCTTCAAGGTCTACAAACAACCCAGGACATGAGAGAACCTTTTCTACAAGCTCTTAAAACTTTGGTTAAGTCACTCAACCTCTTGAGCAGGGAGATTATTGGACACCAAAAAGACAAAAATCAATAGTGTGCCAATGGAGTGTCACTTAAGGGAAAAAAATCTCGCGTGCTTTCACAGAAAGCAACATGGTCAAGCAAGGCCATGACATCCTGATGGCTGACACTGACAGGAGCTGAAAAGCTCTCTACAGGGTGCAAAGGAATGCCTGAGGAGACTTAATTGACATTGATAGATAGAAAGTAGTTAATTCTTATTAATATAGGTCTCGCCTGAACTTGGTCTTGAACACCCAGTAGAAAAGTATAACCCAAACATATATACCATCAAAACCATAGTAATAAAGCTGATTATAAGAAGGACCTCCAATTTCTGACCTCTTGTGGCAGTTTCTAGGTACATTGGTGGCTCTATTATGAGTCATTAGAAAAAATTATGGTAATTGTTTTGTGAATGTATTAAATTTTTAATCTTTTTACAGATAAAGTTAAAAGAAAAATTATGACAAAATATCACACTTATAGATAACCTCCATTAGTAAAAGGGTCTAAGAGCCAACAGGTCACAATAACCATTTTAGTCCTTTAAAAATGGTTTCTAAATATGGCTCTTTCCCCAAGCTGTGGAATGACACGATTCAGGACCTAAGCATGGCCCCACACCAAGGGTATGAGATGGATCTGCATGTCATGTAATTAGAAATCAACATGAATACAGTGCTCTTCATTTACACAAAACAGCCCTGGGAGCAGCTCTCCTGCCATGGCCCCTCTCCCCCTGAAAAGTACGCCTGTCCCAGATCCATCTCCAGCCCCTCTGTGGTCCGGAGCACCTCCCCGCTGCTGAGCCAGTTGCTGTCTGGGGTCGTGCTGGACAGACCAGAGACACCGACAGATGAGGGCCTCTGCAGCTTTGCAGTCCCTCTTGCCCTGACTTCACTCGTCCCTAGCCACAGCTTCCAAACCAGCATCACTTCCAGGGACATGGACACAGCAGCCAAGTTCCCCGGAACTGGGGCTGCCGCAGTTAGGGTTGCTGGCTCTGGGGCTGGGATTGGCACTGTGTTTGGGAGCCTCACATCAGTTAGGCCAGGAACCCTTCTCTGAAGCAGCAGCTCTTCTCCTACACCATTCTGGCTTTCACCCTCTCAGAGGCCATGGGGCTCATCTGCCTGATGGTGGCCTTTCTCACCCCTTCTCCCCCTCACCTAGTTCTTTCTCCCGTGTCTCATCTGCCCATGTGTTCCCCTCCCATACACTTCCCCAGGCTGCCTGGAAGCATGACCAGCTCAGGGTTTGACAGAGGGAAGACAAATAAACACTGTATTAATAAGGTGAAAAAAATAAAACAAAATAAAATAAAACAAAACATAGGAGGAAGGGGTTAGTGTTGGGGGCAGGGGGCGACAAGGGGAGAGATGGCAGTGGGCGGAGCCCGGGACAGGGTGAGGAGCACAGGACTGAGGTGGAGCTGACTCAAGGTGAGTGTGGCAGGGGGTGCTGGCTGGAAGGGGCTGGTGATGGAGGGGCCAGCGGCCAGGGCTCCACTCCGAAGGAAGGGGTTCTAGGCCTTGGCTGCTGGTGGTGCGGGTGTGGCCGGCTCACCAGGGAGTCCAGGTCCACGAGGGCGGCATTGGGGCCCAGGAACGACTCTGGGTTCTTCCATGTGAGGGACATGGGGGCTGAGGGTGGGGGCTCCCCACAGCAAAGAGCCCAAGACCCCACTCATGTCAAAGGCCCCTGGGCTGCAGGTGGGCACCTCTCCTGCTAGCAACTCCAGCTCCTCCGTGCTGCTCCCCGAGGCTGGCAGGGCCGTGCGGACTCGGTCAGAGTCTGAGAACTCATCAGGCTCAGTGTCAAAGGCCCCCACCCGTACCCCTGCAGTGCCATTGGTGCTCGGCTTGGCAGGTGACCCTCCCCACAGGTTGGAGAAAGCTGGCGCCCGAGCCCAGGGATCCGAGGCTGGAGTCTGCTGACGGAGGCCACGCCCCCGGAGCATCCCCATGGGTTGGGCCTGGGCCCCTCTCCTGGTGCGGGGACTGGTGTCCCGCTTCATGGGTCAACTGAGGGCCTTGGAGGCAGCAGACCTCCAGGGGTCCCTAGAGGCTAGCATGGGAGCTGGACTGCCCCAGGGGTCAGCAGCTGGAGGGACAGCGGGTCCCCCCCCAGGAGTCCAAGGCAGGGGCAGCTGCAGGGACAGCAGCAGTCATGGGTGTTCCCCTCCCCCCACACACCCCACGCTTGGAGGCTGGTGCAGGAGTGAGCTGAAAGGATGTCAGGCCCGTTTGTACATGATACCTGACATGGCCTTCCCCTTCCCTCCTCCCTGGATGGGCATGCCCCGCCTCCACCCTTTGCCTTCCTCTTATGCCTTTGCCCCTGTGAGTTTTGCTGGGCTGACCACAGAGGAGCTTCGGGCTCTGGAAGGCCGCAAGCGACAGCACTTGGAGGCCAGGCTGCAGAGCCTGCGCAACATGTGCACACTGCTGGATGCCGTCATGCACATGAACCAGTACCTCACTGTGCTAGCCTTCTTGGGGCACAGGCTCCCGGCCCGACACTTCAGTCAGCCCCATGGAAGAGACTGCTTCCACGGGGTCGCTGCGGCCTCCACCAGCACTCCCACTTCTGGGGACACCACCCCATCCCAGCCCAGGAAACGGAAAAGCCTCCAGCTCCCGAGTCGGTGGGCACCGAGGAGCTACCGGAGGATGGACAGCCAGATGCTGCAGAGCTCTGCCGCTGCCGCCTGCAAAAGCTCAAGTCCCCTGTTGCCCGGGGACTTTGCCCCAGTCCTGCCCTGCAGCCCTCACTTGAACGCATCTTGCCACCAGATGCCAGCTCCCTCTATCTGACCAGCGAGTCCTAACCCCAGCTCTGACGAAGAGGAAGCGGCATTCCTGAGGCCAGCTGGAAAGAAGGCTGTTTCCTGTTGGCCCCACTCCCATGGGGATGCTGGTCCGTTCTGCTGTCCTCTCCACCTCTGCAGCACTGTGCTGTGCTAGGGCTTGGCTAGGCCTGGCAAGGCAGAAGGTTCAGCCTCTAAGAGCCTCTTCTCCACCCTTTCTGGGGGAAGGGCAGCTCCTCAGAGTCCTACTGTGTGTGAGGGGTCATGCTGCAGTTCGGGACAGCATTAGCTCCCATTCCCAAGTGTGGATCCCAGAAGGGCTGGAGGCAGAACGGGAACTTGCTGCTGGCCTTCTGGCCAAGACTGGTACCAATCTCCTCTTCATACTTCGATCTTCCCAGAAGCCCCTTGTGGCGGTAGCTGTGTCCCCATGCCCTCTGGCATTTCCACATCTTCCTGGCAACCACATATCTGAGGAAAATGAGTGGGGGGGGCAGGAGGGCAGCACTGAGGGACCCTGCCCCTCCCCTAGGCCCTTTCCCCAGCAGCTTCTCAAGTGAGGCTGAGCCACCTCACCCAGCAGCCACTGCCCAGCTGCACCAGGGCTCAGGGCTGGCGTCCTGCTCCTCAACCACTGCAACCCAGAATCCAAGAAAGCTGCTGTTGAGCCTGCAGGACTTTTCTTGAGTTAGGATTGGAGCAACTTCCTCACCTACTGGCTTTTGGCTTAAATCAATTTTTGAAATCCTGATGCTTGACCCCAGGAAGGAGGAGCATGAGTGCTGGCTTCTGGTATTTCTAGTTTAGAACAGGCTCTGGGACAGGAAGGGAACATGGGAGCCCAGGACTGCTTGCCCCTGTCTTTCTTCCCCTCAGTTTGGTGTTAGAGTTGCTGGAGACAGTTTCAGATGATTATTTAATTTGTAAATATTGTACAAATTTTAATAGCTTAAATTGTATATACAGCCAAATAAAAACTGGCATTAAACAAAATTTTAAAATAAAAAAATTTTAAAAAATATTTTTATTTTATTAAAAAAGTTTGAAATCATATTATAGTTTTTGCATCTTCTATTTACATCTTTAATTAGAATTCTGAAGATTTTATCCATCTGTGAGAGCCAACCTGACTCCATTTTGTGCCTCATCACCGTTCCCCCCATTTCTTGTAGATTCCAGGTGGTTGCCTCCCCCTCACCCCTTGGGGGTCCCCTCAGTTGATGCTACTGTACCCCATGTGGTGGAGCATTCCGAAACCGTATGTTATCTTTAAAACCTTCTCTTTTGGTAGAGCAGTCTACCACTCTATGTTATCTTTGTAACCTTCCCATTTGGTAGAAGAGTCAGCGAGTATATGTGACCTTTGTGACCTTCCGATGTGGTAGAGCAGTCTGCCGCTATGCGTTATCTTTACAACCTTGTGAACAGAACGCTCTGCACCTGTGTGATAGTTGGTTCCAACTAAACTGTGTGAAACTTCCCCAGCCCCACTAGCTTAGCAAAGTTCAGCTCCTGTGAGATTCCGCTTGTGCTCCCCCTCTCCCTGAGCCCTCCACAACTAGAAGAGCCGCCTAAAGGAGACTCTCAAGCCCATTTTCATCACCGAGAGTTTGTCCAGCATGAGCACTCTCAGTCGCTGGCAATAAAGATTCAAATTGGGCTCAAAATGTAGCGATTCTCTAGACTCTCTCATGATTTAGTATAACATATCGGCTTTACACAGTTTACACAGTACATGATTCCAAAATTCTTCACCCGTGTCTCTAAAATAACGCAGAGCCATAATTTTCCTGCTGTAACAACTTCGCAGAAAAGCACAAGGAAATCAGGATATTGGTGCTTCACTGATAATTTGGAGAAAGCTTTTGCATGTCAAATCACAAATTCTTCCTCGAATGACATTCTGGCTAAGAGAGCTTTGCCTTGGTGAATTTAAAAAAATTCCCTCAGGGATAGTATTAAGATTGACCAGGCTTCTCTGTGTTCTCTTCCTTTGAACAAATGAACCAATGTAGTCCAAGTCACGTAAATTCTGAGTTTTGATCGCCTGCAGCCTAACTGCCTGGCCAGCTTCGTAGGGTTGTAGTGAGGAGTCCAGCAACATGAGGCAGTATCTTGAGCCCCTCTTCTATGTGCAGACTTCGGGGCCTTCCCGTCCCCTCAGGCAGCTCCTCTGCTTCTCACTTCCCACCTGGCTGCCTCAGCTCTGCTCCCCTCCCTGTGCCCTCTGTCCTGCTCTCACCCAGCCCTTCCTATGAGCCAGGGGCCTGGGGCTTGGGAGCCCTCTTCCTCCTGGTGGGTGTCTGCTGAGTGGGCTGAGCATCTCTCACTCCTGTGCCTGCTAGAGAGGCCCAGAGTGGGGCAGGGGAGGCCTGGGCATGGCAGGCCTGAGAACCAGGGCAAGAGTGTGGTGTCTGCTGAACTGGAGACAGGACTGTGGAGAGACACCCCATCCTCCCAAGGGGGAGCCAGGCTGGCTCAGGTGTCATCTCGCCAGAGATACATGTATCAACAGCATGGCATTGGTGCCCGGGGGGGAAGATGATGACAACCAGTCATCCAGCGCTTTGGCCACTGGGACCCAGCGAACAAGTAGCAGCCAGACCTTGGGCCCTGTGTCCACCTGGAGAATGAATAGTTCAGAGAAAATGTGCTGTGAAACCCGGCAGACAAGGCCTTCAACTGGTCCATCTGGCCCTCCCGGACCAGTGGTTCTTCAATGGCATTGGCAACTACCTCGGAGCAGAGATCCTGTTGCAGCTGAGGATCCCTCCCTTTGAGAAGGCGTGCACAGTCCTGGAGGCCCTGCAGGGACACCAGCCAAGCCCGGAGCTCACTCGGAGCCAGAAGATCAGGGTTAAGCTGCAGAACCTGGACCTGCTGGAACTGTGCCACTCAAGTGCCCAAGGAAGTGGTCCAGCTGGGGAGCAAAGGCTATGGGCCAGAGCACAGAGAGGAAGTCTTCTCTGCCTTCAGAGCCTGGCTGCAGTGCTATAGCATGCCGGGCATGAGCTCCGCGCTGGACTGGAATGGCCACACCATCTGATTCCAGGGGGATCCTGGGCCCCTGGCCCACAATGGGGCCAGGTCCCAAAAAAAGAAATCCCAGGAAATCAGCCAGCACCTGTGGATGGAATGGAGCACCTTCCACCTCCAATCAAGGCCCCTCCTAAGATGCCAAGGGCCCAGAGACACCTTCCTGAGATGACTGCAGCCCGGCAGCCTGAGAGGTCAGGGGCGTGGCCTTGACAGGGATATTGGTACCTGGCCTCTTCCTGACTCTCTGCTTCCCAGGTGCTAGGAGGTGAGGGGCTTCCTCCTCCAACACTCCTGCCACGAAGTGCTGTGCGGCCCCAAGCACACAGTGACCCTGGACGGACACCTCTGCTGATGAATGTCAGGTGTCCTGCCACAGCCTGGAAAGCTATGAACACAGCCCTCTTGGTGCCAATGCTGCCTCTCCTGGTTTGATGCCCTAGTCTGTCTTCCTCGCTAGATGACAGCATGACTGAGAGCTTGTGGGATCCAGACTGGAATCCCAGCTCTACCCTGCTCTGGCTGTGGAAATCTGGGACTTCACCTTATCCCTCCATGATTCACGCTCCTCGTGCATAAAATCCCGGTGATCCTGACAGCAGGAAGAGGAAGAGCAGCACTGGGCACTGAGCACTCTCAGATGATCACAAGTGTCACTGTGCTGAAGCGCTGCTGACTGTGGTGGCCACACGGCAGAGCTGTTTCTGGGTGTTGGCACTGAATCGATCCTCAGCCAGCTGCTCTGGGGCAGAAGCTGCCTCAACTTGATCCCTTGCCTGTCTCCATGTTCTTCAATCTTGTGGCTCCCTCCTGCTGTCACCCACAGAAGCCCTCAGCATTGGCCCAGCACCACTGGTGTCTGTAGCAGCCGAACCATCGTCCTGGCTCTGAGTGTCCCCGACATCTGTGCCATGAACAAAGCTCTACAGTGCTGATGGTGAATGGGGAAAAGACAGGCCAAGTTTGAGAGAAGTCCTGGAAGCAGACTGCCTTGGGCTGGGGCCAACTGTGTCCTCAATGACAGAAGAGGAGGTGGGGAGGCCACAGAGATGTTAGCTATGGGGCTCGGGGCCTAGGACCAGGACCATTGGGCTGCACTGACATCTGGGCCAGGCTGCTCCATGGCTGGAACTGGGATGATGTGGAGACGCTGTCACACACCTGTCTGGTGACTGGGCAGGGGCGGCTCCTACCATGAACTCAGTGGACAGAGGATCAGAGTGGCCTCTGCATATTCCTGGGCTGCTCACAGCATGGCCGAGTCTAGGCTTCTGCACGGGGGACGAGGGAACAACACAGTGTCCCCATCCACAGAACAGGCAGTACTGCCTCTCTTCACCTGGGCTCAATGTCCTTCCAGCGCCAACTCGGCGGCTTCTTGATGGAAGCCCTCACATGTGGACATGCCAGGAGGTGAGCAGAGAGAAGCCCCAGGCCATGGAGGTCTGTGGGATAAAGTCACAGCTGTGCTCAACAAAGCCCACCCTCACCCAGCACCCACATCTACCTGCACCCAGTTGGGAGGCTGTGGTCTGGGGGCTCCAAAGTGCCTGGCACTCCCTGGTCCTAGGGGAGCCTCCCTGGGGCAGAGGGACACAAGTCAGGGAATCCCCCTCCTGCTGCTGCTCTGTCTTCCTCCCACTGAATCTCAGCTCCTGATGCCCACACAGCCTTCTGTGCTGCACACCCCCCTCCCTCCCACAGGATGCATGGGTGTCCTTGACCTCTCCTTTCCCTCCAGCTCCCTAGACAGGGCTGCAGGGTAACTCACCATGGCCTCCTACTTCGTGGCTGATCCCCCATGATTAGGATGGCCACGTCTACGGAGTCACTTCTCAAGGATCTGTACTAAAAATGCAAAGAGATGTGTGAAATGGACACATAGCAGACATGTGGAAACATCAGATGCTATTGTTGGCTGTGGTCACCCCCACCCTCCTCTGCAGTAGACCCCACAGCAAGTCCTCCTGTCCATCTGAGACTCTTCCCTATGACCATGACTCCTCCATCCCTCTGCCTTCCTCTCCTCCCTGACAATTGAAAAGACATCATCAGGACACAGCCCACTCACAGGAAGCTCTTGAACCTCCCTCCCTCCTTGAGGGTTGTCTGGGTCTCTGCTGGGTACTACTTACATTGGGGCCACCTTGTGTTGGTGGCGCCCTGAGGGTGGCAGGCAGCAGCAGCATAGGGCTGTCAGGCAGCCTCTGATGCTCCTCTTCAGAGCCTTCCAGCATCGCCTCCCTCTGCTGCTAGGGGTGGAGGTGGGGCTGGAGCTAGAGCAGGAAGCCCCAGGGCCAGGCTGGCAGAACACCCTGGGAGCGGCAGGGATAGGCTGGCAGGACATGCCGGGAGTTGGCGTCCTGGGGATGGGAATGGGTGGCTGGGAGTCTCCGCCCCCCTGCCCTCCTGTGGGCTCCACCCCAGGAAATAAGAGGCCCGTGCAGGTGACAGGGGCGCTGGCACTCCTCCGGGGGATGTGAGATGAGGGTGCAGGAGCTGTTGAAGGTGATGCTGTTTCCTGTTCAGGGGCATCCTCATCCTCAGGTGCCCACACAGGGTTCACACCGATCCTTAAGTGTGGGCCCTGGAGTGCCAGGCTCTGCAACAGCAGGAATGTGGCCATCTCGTGGTTGCACATCTTTCTCCTCACTGAGTCAAGGACCTTCTGCTGGTTAAATCCCATGCCTTCCATAACATTGAGGATTGCCATTTTGTCGGCCATAGGGAGCAGCTCAGGAGGACTGGGGGGTGGCACACCTTGGAGCCACTGGTGCTGCAGCACCTCCTGCACTGTTGGCCGCATCCTGGGGTTGGAGTCCAGGAGGTTCCGGATGAGATCTTGGGCATCCAGGGAGATGGACTGGGGGCAAGAGCACCTCCCAGATAGCATAGTTTGGACCATCTCTGTTTTATCCCCATTAAAGGGGAGCTTCCCCGTGAGCATTTCATATAAGATGATTCCAAGGGCCCAAACATCCAGGGGAGGGCCTTGATACCTCCCATGCATGAGCTGCTCTGGGGCAGAGTATTTCAGAGTGCCAACAACCCCGGCCACTTTCTGCCCAGGGAGGAACCGGAATCCCATCCCAAAGTCACAGATTTTGGCGTGACCTTGGGGGTTGATCAAAACATTTTGGGGTTTGAGGTCCCCGTGTACAATTCCCTGGGTATGACAATAATTCACGGCTCCCGCAATATCTTGAAATATCCCTCGGGCCTCCTCCTCTGGCAGCCTGTGGTTTTCAGTCCTGCGGATCCGTTGCCACAGGTTTCCCCCCGTCACATACTCTAGGACCAGGTATACTTTGTCCTTGCTTTCGATGACCTCCAGCAGCTGTACGATGTTAGGGTGTTGAATGTCCTTCAGGATCTCCACCTCCGATGTAATGCAGGCTGCTGGCACCTTTGCCTTCGCTAACTCCTTCACAGCGACCTGCATCCCTGTGCCATAGTGTTCAGCCAGGAGGATCCTACCAAAGCCGCCTTCGGCAAAGAGGCACAGCACCTCATAGTTCTTCTGGAGCCAGTGACTGCAGGACTTGGTGGTCGAGCCCAGCACCTCATAGATTTCCTGGAGGCTGTGACTGCTGGACCTGTCACTGTAGTCCTCCCAAGATGTTCCCTCATGCCACTCAGCACCCACCCTGTATATCTCCATGGAAACAGAAGCTCCACTCTCCATACCACCAACCCGATCACCAAATTACCACCAACACTTGCCGTCCGACTCCTACGTCACCCACAAGCGATCCACCTGAGCCTCGGCCTTATATAGCTAACAACTGTGACCTCACACTGGCTCCTGTGAGGTAGCGGAACCAATGGGCCCAGGCAGATCTGGCCACACCCCCTAGGGCCACCTCACTCTTGCCCACAAGGACCCTTTGTTTGTCATAAAAAAGGTTACACAGTCCTTGCTTGTGTGGGTTATGGAGATTTTAAGTTTTTAAGGTTTTTTTTAAGTAAGTTTTTAAAAATGAAAATCCGTAGGATGCTCCAAAATCCTTTTCCTTTCTGCTCTGAAAATCTGTGATACCTTTTGTTTTTAGAGATCTCATGATGTCTACGCTCAACATATCCAATTCCTTTTTCTTTAAATTCTTACTGGTCTCAGAGTGATGCTACAATTTCATTGCCATTAGAATAATGTAGTGTTCTGTTTCTGAAACCTGTCGAGGCACATTAATGCCTATGAAGCTGACAGGAAGATACCTATCATAATCACTTCCCCCAAAGACAATTGATAGAGAAGTGCTATGCACTTAGGCCCTTGCCTTGCCTCCTCCCCTCCTCCCCTCCTCCCCCACAGAATGTTTTGTTTTGGAAACGTCAGTTTGTGCTGCGGGGCTCCTGCCCAATGCAGCAAAATGGTTTGTGACTGAACTGTGTGACCTTTCATGGATGTTCTGTTAAGCTCCGCCCCCTCACAAGACGGTTCTGTTAAGCTCCACCCCCTCTCAGGAATGGTCTGTAACTTGGTCCCTCTGCTTCAGGAATGTTCTGTAACTCCACCCCTGATTCAGTGATCATGCTCACATACCCTGTGGGTCCCTATCTAAGGAGGCTTTCATTTCTGGTTGAGCGCTCAGACTCCTCTGAGCCCGCCAGGGTTCGCAGGTGTGGTAAATGGTTTTTCCTACCTCTTCAACTAGCCATTGGATTCCCGAGTCTTCAAATTATGAGAGTGATGTTCCAGAACTGCCACGCTGAGCTGTAAAGTTCAGCTGTGCCTCTGAGCTGTGGCACTTGGCTGCAACGCTGAGCTGTAAAACTCAGCCATGCCTCTGAGCTGTGGCACTTAGCTGAGACACTAAGCTGGAACACTTGGCTGTAGCACTGAGCTGCTCTGCTCTGCTGCAATAGTTTTGCAGGATGTCTCAGTCTGCGTTGGAAGCTGTGGTCTTTTATGGCTTGAAACACTTCACTCCATACTCTCCTGGCCTTTCAGGTTTGTGTTGAGAAGTCTGCTGTGATTCTAATGGTTTATGTTTATAAGTGATCCACTGCTTTTCTCTAAGAGCTTTTAAGATTCTGTCCTTATCTTCGATTTTCAGGATGTTGACTAAGATATGTGGTGGAGAAGTTCTTTTCTGACTGTGGCTACTTGGGGTTTCACATGCCTCACTTATCTGTAGGTTAAGTTCTTTCCCCACATTCTGAAAGTTTTCTGCTCTTTTTTCCATAAACAGTTTTATGCCATTTGCACTGTCTTGCGATTTTTCACTAATTCCAATTCGTCTTGTCTGCACTGTCCAGCAGCTGTTGGATCTACTGTCCATGTTCAGCTGTTATAAGGTATCTCTGAGTACTTGGTCACTGGCATCAGCCCTGTCTTCTAGTTCTGATGTTCTGTCCTCATGATGACTTGTGCTGTAATCTCTTGGTTTTTGTTTACTACCTTTTCGTGGACTCTAATTCTTTGCTAAATCACTCATTCCTGTTCTGTGTCATTTTGCTTGTCAGCTAGCATTGTATTCATGTCTTTTGTAAACTCATTAATCATTTTGTTTAATCTCCCTTTTTATAAGTTTGAATAATTCAGAAGTTCGGGTTTTTTTCTCCCCCATGGATCAGCTTTGGGAGGACCTGGAAGTTTTCAGAGGCATTGTGTTGCCTTCTCTTCTCATTTCTTGCCTTGGTTCTGGGTATGGGGGTGGTGACTGCCTCACTGATTATGCCCAAAGCAGGCTGTAGGCAGTGCAGGCTGTAAAGAGTCAAGCCTATGATTGGCTTGTTTAAAGAGTGAGTCTGACTGAAGCCGACAGGACTCCTAGGGTCATTGTGGGTAGCATGTGGGCCAACATCACCCCCCTTGCCAAGAGCCATGGCAGAGGCCAAAGAGATGCCCTGTGAAGCTGTGGGGCTCAGTGGGAGGTAACATAGCAGCCAAGGTTGGGGTGACTCAGACCCAAATTCCATTCCCCACATTTAAACCTTCTTTACTAAAAAGACAAGGTTAATTATTTTTTGAGACAAGGTTAATTATTACCCATAACCTATGTTTTTTCTGTTCTGTTCCTAATTCAAGAATGCTTTGTCTCCTCCTTTATAAGCCTTGTCTACATCAGCAACATATCCATAGCATCTCGATGTAGCCCCTTTACCTCAATCTTAACTATGATGTCACCAACAAATATCAGCAACTTGGGTTGGCTGTGGTCTTTTGCTGCCTGCTCAGCACTGGCCATCCCGGCTCCCCATTTCTCTCTTTCATTCTGCCTCTGATTTTTTCTTGCAGCCAGGCATCATAGTACACAGCAGTAGATCGGGACCTGCTGCATGGGTCTCCAGTGTGTGTGTGTGTGTGTGTGTGTGTGTGTGTGCTGTTGTTCCCAGTTCAATTATCATGGAAAGGCTTCATTGCTATTGTGAAATAGGCTTAGTGAGTGTGTGTTTTTCCGTGATGCACTCCGGTTGTGGTGAAGCATATGCCTTTTTCCCTGTTCAGTTTGTTCAAGTTTTAAGAACATCTGTATCTGTGATTTTGAAGGATATTTGTGTGCAGATTAGTTTTCTGTGATGTGTTTGTCTGTTTTCAATAATCACAGCAACAGTGAGCTCATGAGTTGGGAAATATTTTTTCTTTTTAAATTCTCATGACATTGTGTAAAACTGATATCATTTCTAACTACAGTGTTTGGTAAACTTCACCAGTGAAACTATTTGAGCCTGGAGGTAGTGGGAAGTTTTAACCAGTTCAGTTTCTTCTACAGATAGGATGCTCAGGCCTATAAGTTTGAATCATTCTTGTCTTTCAGGAAATCAAAGTTGTTGAACTTATTGGCCTGAAGTTCTCCCCTCATCTCTTTATCCTTTCAGGCTTTAGGATCAACCAGTAGTGCTATCCGGATTGTTAATTTCAGAACATAGTTCATCATAGTGAGAGAACATACTTTGTACAATTTAAATCCTTTTAAATTGATTGAGATGTATTTTGTGTCTATAACCATGGGTCTATCTTTGGAAATTTTCTTCCATGTACACTTGAAACTAGTGAATATTGCCCTGTTGTTTGGGTGGAATGTTCCTGTGAATGTCAATCAGTACAAGTTTGTCCATAATGTCAAAAATCTTTAGATCCTTACAAATTCTGATTAATTTTTCTATCAAACTGTGAGAAGGATGTTGAAACATCTATCACTGTGTATTCATTTGTCCTTTTAATTTTTATCAGTATTTTGTGTATTTGAAGCTGTGTTATTAGGTGCATAAATGTTCTCATTTCTTCTGTGCTTGTGATCAACTGATGTCTTTCTCATGAAACAAACTGTTTTACCCTTGGTGATCATCTTCACTCAGAAAATGACTTCACCTGATGTTCGTGTTGCCGCTCCGGCTGCCTTGATTCATCTGAACTGGGCACAGGTTTCTGCATCCTCTTTTTTTTTTTTTTTTTTTTGGTACCAGGATCAAACTCATGTCCTCATGCTTGTGCAGCAGGCGGCAAAACCATTGAGCTAAATCCCTGGCTCTGCATCCTCTTTTGACGAAGTTTTTCTTTTGTATTTACAGAGGACTGTAATATTGATTTTGCTCAAAGCAGGCTGTAAAGAGTCAACCCCACAATTGGCTTGTTTATAGAAGTGAGTCTGGCTGAAGCCTCCATGCCAAGGTCAGAGCAACTCCGACCCAAATTCTGTTCCCACAACTAAAATCTTCTGACTAGAAAGCTAATGTTCTAATGACAACCACATATTTTGTCTATTCTGTTCCTAATTTGAGAATGCTTTGTCTTGTCCTTTTTGAGCCTTGTTTACATTAATTTTCATAGAAACCACACAGGTTGCTTTTACTCCAATTGGTAGCCAATAAAAGTCAGTGCCTTGGACTGGGAAGGGCCTTTGTCACTGGCATTGGTCATCCTGAAAGCCAGCTTTCTCTCTCTTAGTTCTTCCTCTTAGTGGTTTTTTCCCTCAGGCCTTCATCGTATACTGGGCAGGGGACTGGAACCCAACTGGAACTCCAGGGCTCTGTGGTAATTGATGCCCATCATGCGGGCTTGAACCATGAGCAATCCCTTGCTCAGTAAGGCTGCTCAGAATAAAAAGAAAAAGAGAAAAATAAAAAAGGAATTGATGATGCTGTACACCTTGCATCAAGATAAGGAAGTCTAAACAGGAAGTAAAACCCGGAAAAAGCAGTAGGTGCTTCAGATGAACGAAGGTAGTAAATGGAGTCAGTTGGTACCAAAAATGGGGTCATCACTTTTGGCCCAAGATGGTGTGCAGTGTTGAAATAAATGGTGCAAGAAATAATTAAATATCAAAAGTCACTTTTGGCCCAAGCTGGCCTGCGGTGTTGAAATAAATGCTGCAAAAGATCGTTTAATACAATCATTTTCCACAAACAAGAACTGTAATGAAGAAAGAAGTAAATGGAATGAAAACAGCTAGGAAAGCTCCAAAGAGCATAAAGCAAAACAGTGTGAAACACTCTCAGCTTTAAGAGTATCAAGGGCAGTGCTGTTATCAGCCAGATGCTGCCTGCAAAGGTCTGGAATCCAAAACAAAGCCAGAGAAACTTCAACCATCCTCTACCAGACATAAAGGGATTTTATAAGAGAAATAAAATGACAAATTTTAGCTCATTGATCAATGTATCTTTGTTGCAACTTGAACTGATGTTTAATTAGCTTGCTTCAAACATTTCTTGTGCATTGTAAATACTTGAATTGTAATTATAAGGTTAACTTGCTCTTTTCTGTACCTTGTTGATGAAGAACTCAAGGTTACTACTGTTCTATTATTGGCAGCCAAATTTTAAAATGTAACAATCTGGGAGGAGAAAAACAGGGGGATGCTTTAAAATTTAAATCACTGAAGACAAGATTGTTATAGGTTTAAAATAAGTGAGATGAAGGAAAAATATTAGGAAGGCTTTAAGTTAAAGAGCTATACTTTTGCTGTGCAAGGATTTTGTATGTTTGTCTGGTTAGAAGGATAAAGAGAGATATACAGGAGGAGACGGCCTAGGTATATCGAGAAGGTGTGAGGAAGTGATTTATCAAGGAAATATGCATTTTTGCTTGTTGGTTTCAAGTTTGTTATGAAAGGTTTGCATTATACACATAAAGAGCTTTCATTCCTTCTGATTCTAATTCTACAAGAGATCTCTGTTAATTGGCTTACAAAAAGTTTTGACTAGTCTTATTTACATTTATAAACCTAAAAAATGCAAGAGGATATTTTTATTCAATTAAGCTAAATACATTTGAGGGCACTCTATTTTATAAGCAAATTGTCTTATATTTTTTTTGTTTGTCCAATCATATTTCTGTTTCATTTGAGCTCTACAGTTTGTTTTTCCTTTTTGCCTTTAAAATTTTTTTAAAAATATATTTGCCAATATTTGAAAATGTTTTATAAATAAAGGTTATTAAAGCTAAAGGCATGGATTCCTTTTCTCCCCCAGGTTGCTAGCAGATCAAAATGATGTAGTGGATATTGTTGTCTAAATATAACCATTCCAAAACTTTAATTGGTTACAAATAATGTATTAATTGCTACAATCTTGTTTTTCTAGGTTATTAAAGCAGCTTTGTCAAGGTAATGAAATGGAAACCCTTAAGTTTGGAAAAGCTGCTAGCAGGACTCTTAGTGAACAAAGGAGCAGCTGCATGGAAATATTTTCCAGCCTTTGCTCACTAGGGGGACCTCAACAGTTCCCATAGTCTTAAAACAGACTGATTCCGATAGTTTTCATGGCCTTATAAGAGATGTATATCAATGAATATTACTTAAATATGTTATGTTTACAGTGTTTATCATCAAAGGGTTAAGTTCTAAATATATTTTTGTGATATGTTTACATGGTCATTCTCCAAAGATTAAATTTTCTATGAGAAGAACCCCAAGGTTTTTTTTTTTTTTTTTTGGACTGTGTATTGAACTTGGGTCTTTGAGCTTGCACAGAAGGTGGTGAAACCACTGAGCTAAATCCCCAGCCCAAAAAACCCCAAGGTTTTATTGAAAAGATCTTTTCATTGCCAAACTAAATTAAAGCACATAGGATTTCATAGAATTGTGATAATTATTATTGTTAATTCTTTGGTATACCAAATGTATTCATGTTTTCTGGCTGTACAGGTTTTCTAATATATTGTTTATGGTAACAACCTCCTTTTGATTCAGGTATTTGCCTTTCTCTGTTGCTCCAGCTACTTATGATAAGAGGTACACTTACTTATAGGCTGATGTGTTTTCTTTAGGGGGCACCCTATCAAAGGTGATCAATTTAGATAAAAGTTTTTTTGTGTGTTTTGGAGGAGAATGAGTATGTTTAACAATGGCTGTTTTATACCAAGATGGACATTTAAGTGTGTTACAAAGATAATGTCATCATGATTGTCATGCTCAAATATTATGTGTGGCTCTTGATTTGAAGCTTTTCTCGGTTAACATTTTACAGGAATTCAATTACTAGAACAATCACGATTGATAAAAATAGCAGCCTTCTATATTTTATATTTCAAAATGCTTGACATCCAGATAAAATTATAATAATTAAGTTCACTACTCCCATTGCAATGCTAACGGTATTGATCTTCTCTTCTGGGTGTGCAACAACTAAAGTTTAGAGACCAGAACTAGAAAGATAATTGGGCTAAGAAGACACCCAATATTTTGGCCCTGACCCTTCAAGGTCTACAAACAACCCAGGACATGAGAGAACCTTTTCTACAAGATCTTACAACTTTGGTATGTCACCCAACCTCTTGAGCAGGGAGACTGTGGGACACCAAAAAGATAAACATCAAGAGTGTGCCAAAGGAGTGTCACTTAAGGGAAAAAAATCTCCCATGCTTTCACAGAAAGCAACATGGTCAAGAAAGGCCATGATACCCTGATGGCTGACACTGACAGGAGCTGAAAAGTTCTATACAGGGTTCAAAGGAATGCCTGAGAAGATTTAATTGACCTTGATAGATAGCAAGTGGTTAATTCTTATGAATATAGGTCTCACCTTAACTTAGTCTTGAACACCCAGTAGAAACGTGTAATCCAAACATATATACAGTGAAAACCATAGTAATAAAGTTGGATATAAGAAGGAGCTCCAATTGCTGACCTCTTGTGGCAGTTTCTAGCTACATTGGTGGCTCTGTTATGGGTCATTAGAAAAAACTATGGTAAAATTTATAGACCTCAACAAGAATTTTAAAAATTTTAACTAAAATTGTTTTGTACAGACAAAATTACAGAAAAATTATGACAAAATATCACACTGATAGATAACCTCCATTAGGAAAAGGGTCTAAGAGCCAACAGGTCACAATAACTATTTTAGTCCTTTAAAAACAGTTTCTGAATATGGCCCTTTCCCCAACCTGCTTTTTTATTTTAGTACTTATGCTTTCATTATACATGCTCCAATTTCTTAAAAAACTTGTTTATTCTTGCTATAGGCTGCCAAATTCCATGTGATCATATAGATAAAATCAATAACAAATGTGCTTGATATTTTTTAGCAAAATCCACCAGATTGCCTTTATAAAGAGAATTTATAATAGCTCAATTACAACATGATTTTTATTTAAGGCCTAGGAAATTAGCTCCCTGAAGGGAGCCCCTATCTGCGGTCTTTCCTACATCGACCTATCTCAGCTCAAAGCAATTAGACAGAAACTACACCCCTTCTCCCCTAACCGCAGCTGGAGATGCTCTTCACTTGATCTTAGCCAAAAGGCCGAGAAGCAATGGAGATGCTCTTTATAGAGGAAATCATTATAGACAGCTAAGTCAGTTAAAAATATAACAAGTCCTTGTAACCCACAGGTACAAGCCATTGTTGAGTGTACTCACCTTTCCCTAAAAACACAATTACTTAAAGAGAAAAAGGGGGTACAGTTACCTCCACAAGCTCAATTAGATCTTGTTACTTTCATTTAAAATCTTTAAAATCTCCATATTGAAGGTCAATATACTCCATTGAAACTCCAATGATGCAAAGATAGATCTACAGACATATCATGGCCACTAGTGTTGTCAAAGGATGTTCTAACTGAATAGCTCAATATAATTAATGACATAGGGCTGGGAATTTAGTTCAGTGGTTCTGGCACCTGCCTCGAAAGTGCAAGGACCTGAGTTTGATCCCTGGTACCAAAAAAACCAAAACGAAACAAACAAAAAAACCAATTAATAACATAGGGGCCAGGGCATGCTTATTTTTCAACAGAAAATAAAAAGATGCTGTGGCCATCATCCCAGAATGTACGATCATGGATCAAGATGATGGATTCACTGCAAACAGCATGTGAAATCCCTGCTGAAAGCCATGCAAGGGCTGCATCTGAGTGACTCCCCTCACCTGCTACAGCCCTGGGACCGGCAAAGATTTCCAGAACTAATGCAGCTGCTGTTTTCAAACAGAGAAGGGGGAGATGCAGAGGATTGTACTATTGATTATGCCCAAAGCAGGCTGTAAAGAGTTGACCCCACAACTGGCTTGTTTATAGAAGTGAGTCTGGCTGAAGCCTATATGCCAAGGTCAGAGTAACTCCCACACAAATTCTGTTCCCACAACTAAAACCTTCTGACTAGAAGGACAACGTTCTAATTACAAACCTGTATCCCTGGTATAAATCCAAGTTGGTTACATTAGTTACTTAATTTTTTTTGTATCCATATTTATGCATCATATTGACTTACAAATTTCCTTTGATACATTGAACTCCTCAGGTGTAAGCATGAAGGTTGTTCTCACTCATGAAAGAAGTTGGGGTTATGGTTCTTCTTTTCTCTGGCCATAGCTATGCAATCTTAGAATTAAGTTTTAGGTTTGTTAGAATTAACAGATGTAACCACCCAGACCTAGAATTTTCTGTGGAGATATATTTGAACAACGATTCTGTTTCTCTAACAATCAGAGGAGTTTAAGTTTTTCATGGGCCATTTTTGATTAATATATTTTTCTAGGACTTAGTCCATTTCACCTAAGTTTTCAAATATATCATTATATATATAAAGTTGTTCATAATATCTAATTTATTTATTTTTGCAATGAGGAATAATTGCAAAGTACTGAATGCACTGATCTCAGATCTCCAGTCAGTCAGTTCTGACAAATGCACATCTTCACATCACCCACACTCGCTCAGAAGCAGTAACACCCATCTTTCTTTGTCCCTTCCCAGGCTCCAGTCCTGAGCATCCTGTTCTGATTCTGCCACCACAGACTGGTTTTGCCCATCCTTGCCATCATGTAAATGGAATTGGACAGTCTGTGCCTCTCAGTGTCTGGCTTCTATTCAGGTTGATGTTATTAGGATTCATCTACATTGTCGTGAGCATTGGGAGTTCTTTTAACCGTACAGATTGCAGGGATAGAATACAGTTTTATTCATTTTCCTGTGGATGCACATTTAAGTTCAGTTTAGGCTGTTGTGACTAA
Organism: Heterocephalus glaber; assembly: GCF_053883595.1. NCBI lineage: Eukaryota > Metazoa > Chordata > Mammalia > Rodentia > Bathyergidae > Heterocephalus > Heterocephalus glaber. Next base: position 133,751 of record NW_028258387.1, read on the forward strand.
AAATACTAAAAAATTTCATATTTAAAAATTTTGGGGCCAAGGATTTAACTCAGTGGTTCTGGTGCCTGCCTCACAAGTGCAAGGTCCCGAGTTCGATCCCCGGTACCAAAAAAAAAAAAACCTCCACAAAAAACAAACTTTGGTGGACATCTATTAATTTCTATTAATTTGGATAAATAGTTAGAAGTGGTATTACTTCATAACAGCAGTTTCTACTTTTAAATTTGTGAGAAACCGCCAGTTTCCAAAGGACAGTATAATTCTGTCTATTCCCAGCAGTCATGCAGGAGAGTATGGTTATTCCGTATCCTCACCAACCATTGGATTTGTCTGGCTTTATCAGTCATTCTGGTGGATGCACAGTGGTGTCTTCCTGATGACTAGTACTGTGAAGCAGTTTTTCCTGTGTTCATTGGCCATTCATCTACCTTCCCTTAGAAAGTGTCTATTTAGGGAGTTGGACCATTTTTTATTGGATTGTTTGAATTCTTGAAATGCAGGAGTTCTGTATGTATCTTGGGGTTAGTCTGCAAAAAAAATGTATACATTGGGAAAAGCAAAACTTGTATAAATATTTTAATACTAAATTTATTGTATTCATCATGAGATTAATACAAGCTACATTTGGCCTTTACAATTACAAGTAGTGTTCAAAGTGGTTGCCTTTGGCTTCCTGACATTTATTAGCATGGTGAGCTGCTGAAGCGCATATACACTTTTGTGCAGACTCTGTATATATTCATTCTCTATGAAAATACTTAGGAACATGTATATTTATATATCTCTTACATAATACAAATATATGAGAATATATATTTTCTTCCCATTTGATACTTGCTATTTATTTTTAATAGCATGTTTTTTGAATAGCATGTTTTGATGAGCAGTGTTTTCAAATTTTTATGAAATGTGATTCTCAGTCTTTTATTTTGTGGTTAGCGCTTTCTACCATTCTGTTAAATCTCTGCTTCCCCAAAGGTCATGAAATATCCTTCTGAAGCTTTACAGTTTTTGGGGGGAATAAAATATACATTTATCCCTTTAAAATTCCAGATGCTTTCCTGATGTCAGGAACAACTTCTGTTTCTTGTTCCTTCTCTGGCTACATTCACTTGCAGTTGTTCAGTGTAACACAGAAGGCACATGAGATGGCTCAAGCCCCTGTATCCTCTACTGACTTCTCTCTGGCATACCAGACTTTTAAAAGCAGGAGAAGCTTTCTGTAATGGTAACTACTGAGTTTTTGCTAGTTCATCTTCAGTTAATCAGAACCGCACATCCCACTGGTATTCCAGTCAACTCAGCTTTATATCCATAAAGACATGGCACCCGAGATAGCAACATTTTCCTTTTCTTCAATTTCAAGAGACCTCAGCCATCAATTCCTCTCACTACCTTCCTAAAAGTGTAAAATCAAATAGTATTTATGATGAAAAATTCTCTTCTATACTTAACAGAATTTTTCTGTCATTTTCCAGAAATATCTGATATACTTTAAGCTGAATTACACAAGTTTTGAAAACTTGAAGTTATTTCACATATATTTTATTTTATTTTATTTTTTTCATGTATTTATTTGCTGTTTCTACTTCTTCATCTGAGAAGTGTGTATTCATCAGATACCCATTTTTTTGTATTAAATTCTTTTATTGGTACATTGTAGGTATACAACACAATTACATTTCTCATTGGGAACTGTACCTTTACATAATGCATCTTGGTTCTTATTTTTTCCCCATTTCTAGCCCTCCCTTCATGCCCTCCACCCTTCCCTATTTACAAAGACTTTATTTCCATTTTTTCCATTTCTCATCATTTTTCCTTTCCCTTCTTTCCTTTCCCCTGCCCCTCCCACTACCACTACCCTTTGGACATTTTCTTCCTATTTTGCATTATCGATTATTCATTCTAATCATTGGTACATTTTAGGTATACAATATAATGACATTCATCATTGGAAATTTGCACCTTTACATAGTCTCTCTTGGTTCTTATTTTTGACCCTTGCCCAGCCCTCCCTTCAACCCCTCTAGTCCTCCCTATTTACAAAGATTTTGTTCCTATTTTTCCATTTTTTCATATTAATCCCATTCCCTTCTATCCTTTCCCCTAGCCCTCCCACTTCCTTCCCCTTTGCCCCCTTTCTTCCTATTTCACATTACCTATTATACATTTAGTCCTTATTTACACTTTCAGTTTCTCACACCAGAGAAACTATTTGGTATTTACACATGTGTGTCCTATTTATTTCACTTAAGAGTATCACCTCAATGTGCATCCACTTAGCTATAAATGTCTCTAATTTCTCATTTTTTATAGCTGAGTAGTACTCCATTTTATAAAAACCCCCACATTTTCTTGATCCAGTCTCCAGTTGATTGGCATTTGGGCTGTTTCCAAGTTTTAGCTATTACAAACTGCGCTGCTATGAACATGGGTGCACATATATCACTGTGGTATGATTCTTTTAATTCTTTGGGGAAGATCCCCAGCAGTTTCACGTATACTTTAAAAATTTGCTTTATATAAAAGTATATAAATGTCACTCTAGCATATATACTTCCTATCAGCTCCTAATACAGGTCACATTCATGAAGTCACAAATATTAGTCATATTTTCCATTGGGCAGAAAGCATACATTTTGGCAGGAGTGATTCTCTTGGGTAGCTTTACAATTTCAAAGTAGCTGTGGGAAATGTTAGTAACCTGTTCTTTTCTTTTTTGAGTTACCAAGATTTTATTTTTATTTATTTTTATTTATACATCCTTTTATTGGTACATTTTAGGTATATAATATAATGACATTCATCATTGGAAATTTGCACCTTTACATACTCTGTCTTGGTTCTTATTATTTCCCCCTTCCCCTGCCCTCCCTTCAACCCCTCCATCCCTCCCTATTTACAGAGACTTTGTTTATTTTTTCATTTTCTCACATTAATTCCATTCCCTTCTTTCCTTTCCCCTACCCCTCCCACTTCCCTTTCCACTTTGCCCCTTTTCTTCCTATTTCACATTATCTATTATACCTTTTAGTCCTCCTTTACACTTTCAGTTAACCTTTTCTTGCTCTAAAGGATGATCACAGTGTTGAAGTGACATCTCTAAAGGATCAACAGTCACCACAATCAGCTCAGCCTTGGGACTCATTGGCAGCATCCCAGACAGACAGGCAGGTCTGGTGACACTGCTGAGGGGTAGAGATGCAGGCTTATGCTGTACCTTAGAGACCCTGTTTATGTCATATTACTGTGAATTTATATGAAAAGCTGTAGGATGTAATGCATTGCTCTACTATTATGAATATTCTTTTCTGAATTATTTCTTGGGCATTTACTAGGCTTCTATTTAGCATTACTGCAAACACTAGCAAGTAGGTATTTTACAACCTCAAATATAAAGTCAGTTTTCTTATTTTTCTGAAATGAGTTCTTTGAGTTAAAAGGAATTCTGCAAGAACACTGATCCAGCTCACCTAATGGTCAAAAAAATGAAAAATAAACCAAACTGGCTATGTATAAAAGAACCTTTCAATTCCAAAATTTTCAAAAGACTTTGAGCTGGCTGATCTATGAAATGATACAAGAAGCTGCTGAAACAGCTGCATTTTTTATACAATCAAACCCAGCTCTATTTCCCCCCAAGGTAAAAGAAAGTGGAAAGTCTGCCTTTAAGTCATGCAGAGATTTAAATAAACCCTATTTCTTTTAAGAAACTAAAATGCTTCTTACGTTACAGTTGTAAATACTCATCCCACTCAAAACTATTTGTGGCCATTTATTTCTATGTTAGAATCTAGATATGAGTCTAGATCATACAGTATATTTGGCCAAGACGTATTATAACACAAAAGTATGTATCAAATATTATTTCTGGTACATGGCCAGCCTCAGCTCAGTCGGCTCCTCCACCTGCTCCCTCCCCAGGACCTGGTTCCCAGAGAGCTGCACTTGGCAGCTCCCGTGCTCTCTTACAACCTCCGGAAGTGCCTGACCCCACAGCATGCAGTTTGCCGCTGATCATCAAGAGACTATTCCACACCCCCAGGCACCACAGCCCATTGCACTAGGACTTTCTCTTGTTGCTGGGGCTCCTACATCAGCAGCAGTGGGGGCCTTGGTGGTGACAGCACCAGCCCCACCACAGAATACTACTGAGCCCTGGCAGCCATGGCCCTGACTCTGCCCCCAGGTGCCAACTCTGTCCTAACTATAATCCCAGCATCACCATCCCCTGGCTCCCAACATGGCTATCCTGAAGGAGCTCTGTCCGGCAAATGGGCCTCAGTGTTCCTGTAATCATCATCAAACAAGAGGGGCACTCAGTGTCATGGTACACAGGGAACTCTGCCAAGCAGAGAAAGGAGTGCCCCACACACTCCAGAGCCACATCCCCACCTTCTGATGGGCCTAGACTACAGCTACCTAGACTCTGTCCTCACCCCTGCCCCTTCCTTCTCCTACTCCACTGGTTCCTTTTCCTATGAGTGAAGCCGACAGGCTAAGGCTTCTTCAGACCCTCAGACAGAAACCTTAAGTGCCCTGGATGTGTCAGAGCTCCTGACCCCAGAGCCTGGACACCCAGTCCTGTCTGACTCCCACTGAACCACTGCTGCAAGGGGAGGAAGAGATGTGCCTAAGTGCAGGGCCCCTGTGTGCTCGCCTTCAGGAACAGGAAGCAGCAGGCATGATGCCTACCATCATGGGTCAGAGACTGGAAGGATGATGAAATCCGCCGTTGGAAAGCCTCACCTTTCAGATGTACTGTCTTCACTGACATCCCAGGAACATCCATTTTGAGGAAATGATCTTTGGGAAAAAACCAAAAAGTTAAGTTATAAATAATTGTTTGGCTGCCCTGTATGCCATTTTCACTTATTGTCATGTGAATTGAGAAATGAAGGTTACTCATATGCATGGCAATTCTAGATGAAAAAACAAAGGGAAGTGCTGTTTTTATTGTGAGAGGAACTAAAGAAGGAGAAGACGGCCTGGCTGGCATGCAGTGAATAGAAGAATCTCCATAGTGGGATTTGGCTTTTGTGGATCTCCCTCGGCCCCATGGATTATCATGTGAATACACAGATCACTGAATACAGAGAAAGCAAACCTGGGGACAAAATGATACTGGGTTCCATCATTCTGGGGCCAGTGACCCATTCACAGTCCCCTTCAAAGCACCCCCGGAGACTCTGCCCCATGTGAACTGCACAGCCTGGGTGACCCCAGCAGCTCCACCTGCCAGAAACTACTGAGCAGTGCTCCTTCCCCACACAGCATTTCAGGTGGGTGATGTGCTCCACTCCTGGTTCAGGGTTGACAGTGAAAGGAAGACAGGTCACCACTTCAGGATCTGACAAATGCCAGATTGAGCAGGGCTGCTGTAAACTCCTCAGCTGTCATCAGCAGATTCAAGTGCTTTTCCTAGAACTTTGTTTCCAAAAGTTACAGGCAATGCTTGTCTCTGACTTTCTGCTTCTGCCCAGTATCTCTTTCTAGAGCTGCAGAGTGTGTTACTTCTTGAGATCAGAAAACCCTACTGTGCTGATTGCATCCATAGTGCTTTTGTCACTCAGGTCTAGACAGAGACTCCCAAGCTGAGGTTCATCGAAAACTCAAGCCTGAGTAAGTAACATGAACGCATTATCTACTCTAAGATGTGTGGGGAGAAATTCCACACAATGTGCTTCCAAGACCAGAACAGCATATGTCACGGCAGCACACAGAGTGGTTGTGACTGTTTCTGGGTCAATTTGAACCTCATCTGGATACAGAGACCTGGGCAACACCAGGAAGGTGGCGGGCTCCATCTTCAGCTGGACAGGCCGACTCTGTGGCCATGCCACCTTTCAACATGGCATCAAAAGTGGTGATGTCAGTGGTCAGCATGTTGGGGTACTCGGGGTGCACTGTGGGCCCCCACCGCCTCACAGCTCTTACCCAGCATGATGCACTTGTCACTCAGCAGGTGCTAGGTGAACATGCAGCGGATTTGACCTATGTGAATTTAGCATCGAAAGGAGAGAACGTGATGATGTCTACTTGAGGTCACCTTTCTGATCCCTCTCACCGATGTGTCAAGGGAGCTTTGAAGAAAGTTTGGGTACAGCTGTCCCCAGATGGCTGTTACTCAGGAGAGGGGAAAGTAAAATCTAGAGACAGGTGAAGTGTTCCACAGGGGACTCTAGTTCTGTCCTCCCTAGCGGGATCCTGTCACCTTTGTACAGAAGCACACACATTAGGATATTTGCAATCAGAGCTCATTGGAAGGAAGTTGTCCAGCACCTGTGATGCAGCACAGAAGCCCTGGTTTCCTGGTCCCCTTTGCAGCCAGTTATAACTGTGTCTGCACCGCACTCTCTGAAAGGTTCCATTTCATGCTGCCTCGCAACTCCAGCCACCCGCCTGCTGTTTCAGAGCTCGTAAATATGTCAATCATCAAACCTGTCACCAAATGTCTAAGGGCAGCAGGGGCTTTCTGGTCAGGACTTGGACCATTCTTCATATCTGCATACCAGCTATTGAAATGCACATTTATCCTAACCTAGGGAGAACCGAAGGCAGTGGGTTTTCACACTCACTAGCCTGCCCCATGGCAGTGTACAGTATCCCATTATACCTGTGAGGAGGGAGGCCGAAGCCTCACACTGCTTCCAGTGTCGCAGAAAGACGGAGTGGGGATGGAGAGGCTCTGAGAGAAAGCCTGACTTTGTAATGTCTGCAATCCCGTGTTGTTCCCAGTAGTGTGCTCTAGCAACGATGCTTTAGGGACTTGACTGCATTTAAAAACTGAAATAACACCAGAACATAAACCTGTAGTCATTACAGACTTAGGGTTCCTGACTCTGGTTTCTGAGGCTAAATGCAGACTCACAACTTATATCCCATTTTGCCCCTTGTATGTGTCTGACCTTATTTTGGAATGTATACGGAATCTGTATGTCATCCATAAGAAGTTATAAACTCCCCCGGGGAAGTGAGGGCTGCTGGGCCGGATGACGTGGCCTAGAGTCGTTCCTACCGCTGAGGCCTCCCGGGAGCCGGTGCCCCCGGAGCTGCCCACGGCCTAGTCCCGAGGTGCGTGTAGTTGTGAGCAGGAGCCGGGGACAGTGGTGGCGGAGGCCCGCCCTGGGGGACCCGACGGGGCTCTGCCATGGGGGAGTGACATGCCTGTGCTCGGGGCTCTGCGGCAGCGTGCGACATGAGGCGACCGCGCGGCCTGGGCAACGGCGGTGGTTCCTGAGCCCGGGATGGAGGAGAAATACGGCGCGGACGCGCTGGCCGGGCCCCGGCGGTGGCGGCCTCGGGCCGGTGGACGTGCCCAGCGCTCGATTAACGAAATATATTGTGTTACTCTGTTTCACTAAATGTTTGAAAGCTGTGGGACTTTTTGAATCATATGATCTCCTAAAGACTGTTCACGTTGTTCAGTTCATTTTCATATTAAAACTTGGGACTGCATTTTTTATGGTTTTGTTTCAAAAGCCATTTTCTTCTGGGAAGACTATTACCAAACACCAGTGGATCAAAATATTTAAACATGCAGTTGCTGGGTGTGTCATTTCACTCTTGTGGTTTTTTGGCCTTACTCTTTGTGGACCATTAAGGACTCTGCTGTTATTTGAACACAGTGACATTGTTGTCATCTCATTACTCAGTGTTTTGTTCACTAGTTCTGGAGGAGGACCAGCAAAGACCAGGGGAGCTGCTTTTTTCATTATTGCTGTGATCTGTTTATTGCTTTTCGACAATGATGATCTCCTGGCTAAAATGGCTGAGCACCCTGAAGGACATCATGACAGTGCTCTAACTCACATGCTTTACACAGCAATTGCCTTCTTAGGTGTGGCAGATCACAAGGGTGGAGTACTGTTGCTAGTACTGGCTTTGTGTTGTAAAGTTGGTCTTCATGCAACTTCCAGAAAGCTCTCTACAGATGTTGGTGGAGCCAAACTGCTTCAGGCTTTATCCCAGGTGGTTTCTGTGCTTCTCTTGTGCCCATGGGTCATAGTTCTTTCTGTGACAAAGGAGAGTAAAGTTGAATCTTGGTTTTCTCTCATTATGCCTTTCACAACGGTTATCTTTTTTGTTATGATCCTGGATTTCTATGTGGATTCCATTTGTTCAGTCAAAATGGAAGTTTCTAAATGTGCCCGCTATGGATCCTTTCCCATACTTACTAGTGCTCTCCTCTTGGGAAATTTTTGGACAGACCCAATAACAGACCAGCTTCGGACTATGAACAGAGCCACACACCAGGAGAGCACGGAACATGCCCTGTCTGGAGGAGTGGTCGTGAGTGCTGTGTTCTTCGTTTTGTCTGCCAACATCTTATCGTCTCCCTCTAAGAGAGGACAGAAAGGTACCCTTAGTGGATATTCTCCTGAAGGAACACCTCTTTATAACTTCATGGGTGATGCTTTTCAGCATAGCTCTCAATCAGTCCCTAGGTTTATTAAGGAATCACTAAAACAGATTCTTGAGGAGAGTGACTCTAGGCAGATCTTTTACTTCCTGTGCTTGAATCTGCTCTTTACCTTTGTGGAATTATTCTATGGTGTGTTGACGAATAGTCTTGGTCTGACCTCAGATGGATTCCACATGCTCTTTGATTGCTCTGCTTTGGTCATGGGACTTTTTGCTGCTCTGATGAGTCAATGGAAAGCAACTCGGATTTTCTCCTATGGGTATGGCCGAATAGAAATTCTCTCTGGATTCATTAATGGACTTTTTCTAATAGTAATAGCTTTTTTTGTGTTTATGGAGTCAGTGGCTAGACTGATTGATCCTCTGGAATTAGATACAAACATGTTGACACCAGTCTCAGTTGGAGGGCTGATTGTAAACCTTATTGAAATCTGTGCCTTTAGCCAGGCCCACAGTCACAGCCATGGACCTTCTCAAGGAGGCTGTCACTCATCTGATCATAGCCATTCACACCACACGCATGGACACAGTGACCATGGGCACGGTCATAGTCACGGATTCTTAGGTGGAGGCATGAATGCTAACATGAGGGGTGTATTTCTACATGTTTTGGCAGACACACTTGGCAGTATTGGTGTGATCGTGTCTACAATTCTGATAGAGCAGTTCGGGTGGTTCATTGCAGATCCCCTCTGTTCTCTTTTTATCGCTGTATTAATATTTCTCAGTGTTGTCCCACTGATTAAAGATGCTTGTCAAGTTCTGCTTCTAAGACTGCCACCAGAACATGAGAAAGAACTACACATTGCTTTAGAAAAGATACAGAAAATTGAAGGATTAATATAATACCGAGACCCTCATTTTTGGTGTCATTCTGCCAGTATTGTGGCAGGAACAATTCATATACAGGTGGCATCTGATGTGCTGGAACAAATAATAGTACAGCAGGTTACAGGAATAGTTAAAGATGCTGGAATAAACAATTTAACGATTCAAGTAGAAAAAGAGACATACTTTCAACATATGTCTGGCCTAAGTACTGGATTTCATGATGTTCTGGCTATGACAAAACAAATGAAGTCCATGAAATACTGCAAAGATGGGACTTACATCATGTGCGATAACTCAGGAACACCCCTGGCCTGTCAGCAATGAAGATTAAATAACTCAGTGTTTGTAATAGTGCCCGAAGGACAAAAATTGCACATAATTGTACAAAACCTTTTAAAGCTCACTACTATTTGGAGATTGGATCGAGGAATCTTTCTGAAAGAAAATTTAAATACAGAATTAAACATTATTGGTACAAGAAAAATAATTACCACATTTGAATTATGTGTATGAAAGGAATCTTAACATTTGAGTGAACATGATATATCACATCATCTTCAAAAATGGACACATGGGCCGGGAATTTAGCTCAATGGTTTTGCCGCCTGCTGCACAAACACAAGGACCCTAGTTCGATTCCTGGTACCAAAAAAAGAAAAAAAAAAAATGGACACATAATGATGGATTCTAATGAAAACCAAAATTACTTGTTTACTTTCTATCAGAAAGCATCTCCATTGTAAATATGTATTTACATTTTATTACAGAGACCCAAATGAAGTTTTTAGTCAATTTTTTTTGCATAACCTGAGATAAAATAGGAATAAAAATTCTATATTTATGGATTTTCTGTATATAAAACTGGTTTTTAAGTATAATTTAAGTCCATTAAGTAAAATCTAACTTGCCACTTTAAATGTAAACTTAATTATTTAGAAGAAACTTTAACCACTGATTTGAGATAAGCAGTGAAAACAGGAAAGTATCACATTACAGTTTTTGATGTATTACAAGACCAACCACTCTGTAAAATAATTTTTTTTTACTTTTGGTAAAAAAAAAAAAGAAGTTATAAACTGTGCAAACATGTAAGTATTTCATACTCATTAGCTTATTTAGTTATGTTATTAAAATATGCTTGGCCAAATGTTTGTGAGGTTTGTGTCATGGAATATGCAGAAATTTTCCCCAGCTTTTACATGGCCCATGTTTAAGCTTCTTCCTTATCAAGTTACCTAACCTATGCACATACAGTACGCAGATGTATGAACACATGTGCATCTTTTGTGGTTTCTGAAATTGTTTTTTACTCTCTTTGTAAAGATTTCTTTATAAACAACTTTTTCTTTTTCTTTTTTTTTTGGTACTGGGGATTGACCTCGGGTCCTTCCACTTGCACTGCAGGTGGCAAACCACTGAGCTCAATTCACATCCCCAACTTTTCCATTTTTAACTGACATAAACTGCACAGCTTAAAGTGCACCAGCTGAGACACTGGCATTTTTAACATGGGTGAAAATACAGTAACACCTAAAACTTACCTCATGCCCCTTATTTCTCTCTTTCCTGTCCCCCCACCTTTGTTTCCATCACTGATCACTTCCTGTCACTTTAAATTTGATCTGGGTAAGAGATCCAAACTTTATGAGTAATTTCAAATTCACACACTTCCATATCAGAATTAATGATTCTGTCCTTGCCAGTCACATGTATCAGCACGGGCGTAACAGAGAACAGCATTAACTGCATGTGTTTCCATTGCAGGGAGCACAGCCTGTGGGCCATGATGAATGCTCTGAAGCCAGTGCACTGACTCATCTGAAGAGAAGCTGATTGTCACTGAATAACTAAACATCTCCGTTCCCCCAGACATGAGTTTCAAGAGTGGGAGAATCATTTTTCAGGACTGATGAGCACCGCGGGACTGATGGCATAGCCACTGGTCACCAGCATAGGGGCACACAGACGAACTGGCTCTTTGTTCCACAACATTCCTAAGGGGAAAGAGATAATGCAGCCCAGAAAGTACATGGCCACAAAGAAACTCATGAGCAGCAGCCTGGTCTGGGTGTCCTTTTGTACTAGAGGTGACTTTGAGAAAGGCAAGTGCTGTGGCAATGCCAGGACTGCCCCTTGTGCCTCTACAGGAGAGTCACCATGTAACCACTCAAAATATCCATGAGTCCTAGAGGGGAGACATCCTGGAATGTGAGCAAAGTCACTTTTGCCTGACCTGCCTACTTTTACCTCCAATGGCCATACCTCATCTATGGTGACGAGCATTCCTCTCTGCTCAACATAGCTCTTTTTTTTCAATCTTTTTGCAGACAGTTCCTTAGACAGTACTAATTTTATGGACACTGCTAATATTACAAGTCCTCCCTTTTATGATGCTCTTTTGAACTTTACATTTGTACTGAGGCTTCTGACTCTTCTAAGGTGAAGATTTTGATCCATTTAAATTGTAACGCTTCACATCTCTTAGTGAGTGATCCATGCAAGTTCAGTCTTTAGTCAGTAGAAAGCCAAACAAAACAAACACCCAGGCCCCAGTAACAGCACAGAATGCAATTCTTAAGAAAATGCAACTGTGTGGGAAAAAGCAATGTAGGGAAATCTGACACTTGTCACCCCAGAATTTCGTGGGTCACTATTATTTTTTAAAACTGCATGCACATAACCTCTTAACTGTTAGAAAGAATTATAGGAAAACAGAGGAAGACAAGTGTGATGAGATAACAGCACCCAGCAAGAGAAGGATGCACGCTCTCACTTGCACAAGGAACATTCGCCACAACAAACCACAGCCTCACCCTGGGGGCATTAAACATGCCTTACACAACTTTCAACAACAGAAATGATACTTTCACACTCTACAATTCCAATGGGATGGAGGTGGAAGTCAGGAATAGAATCAGAGTTAGAAAATCTCAAATAACTTGCAGGTTACACAGCCTAATTCTAAAAAGCACATGGATCACGAGTAAATCTCAAGACACTTTTAAGTATCTTGAACTAAAAGAAAATGGAAAACCAACTCGTCAAACTTTGTGGTGTGTACTAAAATCCATGCCAATGGGGAACTTTACACCACTGAATGAATGTATCGGAAAGGAAGACAGATCTAAATCCAAGAATTTAAACTCCCACTGTGTGGCAAAGGGGAACAGCTCAGTGTTACAGCCAGGTGCTATAGTTCAAGAGCTACTGCTCAAGCTCTACAGCTACAGTGATTTGAAGACTTGAGAATCTGAAAGTTACTTGAAGAGATGGAGAAAACCCTTTACTAGCTGGCTGTCTCAGAGGAGTTTGACCACTCTGAATTCTGAGCCCCCAGTTGCAGGGAGAGTTCGTTTATATACAGTTGGGGAGAGGAAATTGAGAGGAACCTTTTAGGGCAGAGACATAGCTAGAAGAGGAAACACCTGATGAGGGGTTAAGAGAACATTTTTGAAACTTGAGGTAGAAATGTCAGGTACTAACTGTTAACACTGAACAGAACACTCTTGATACATTGGGCAGGTACATGTGCAGCATAAACAGTGACTGAACATTTTATGGAAAGAAAAAGCATAGGGGACAAAGGCAAAGATTTGCCCTATTGTGCATTATTGCTTTATCACCACATCAGGAAATTAGAAGACAAAGAGCAAATTAAATCCAAAGTAAACAGAGGAAAAGAATATTATACATCAATTAGTGACACTGAAAACAGAATATCAACGGATAATTAAGAAAACCAATATTTTGTTCTTTAAAAGGTCAACAAGTTAATGAAACCTCTAACCAGAAATCGAAGTGTTATTAGGACTAAGACCATGGATGTGAAATGTATCAAAGGAACACAATTCCAACCTCAAACGTTGAATACCTGGAAGTGACTACCACCTTGAAAGGCACAACCAAAACACAGAAGAAGCAGGAGGCTCCAGGTGGGAGGAAAGGGAAGGGACCTCTGGAAACGCCCTCCCGCCCAGCCTCCTTTCCCAGAGCGATCTGGGGTGAGGTGAGGTCTGGCGTCAGCACACAGCCTCTGGTTCGGAGGCCATGTGAGTGAGCTCTGTAGCTCAGGGACGGGCGGTGCTGCCTGGCAGCTGGTGAGAACAGCCCCAGAGGAAGGGGCACCCAAGCAAGCCTGAAGTCAGGGACCAGCATCCGGCCTTCGGCCTAGGAGACATTCAGCAGGCTGGCAGCCGCCAGGCAGGAAGTACAGGGTTAAGCTCCTGTGCTTGCGGGAGGTGGGGAAGCGCTGACTGACTGCTAGAACCCCTTCTCCTGTGTCTTTGTTGCAGCTAAGGCCCTCCAGGGAAGACCACAGAAAACAACAACCAAAAAGGTCTAACCAGGGCCCCTTCTGGGTGACCTCCACTAAACACTGTTCTCCACCTTCTCCTCGTAATCTAAATCCTCCACCCCACCGTGTCTGCCCACCACCTGTGAACAGGCCAGGTATGGAGAAGCGTGACCTCAACTGCACACTCACCCACACGCCGTGACACGTCTCTGCGGGGTGACCATGCACAGGCGTCCCCAACACAAGTCCCCTCCTTCCTCAGATCAGGAGAGGACTCTTAGGCGGGTGGCCCAGCTACTCTCTTCCTGGTGACCGGTGACAAACCTTTCTCTACTCTTTCAAACCACAGATGAGCCCGCGGTTTCACTGACAAAGTTTCTTCACAGAGTGAGAAAACCATCAAAGGGACCCGCAGGCCAGGTGGGCCATGAGGGGGTTAACGGACAGGTGAGGACATGGGCTTGGAGGGCGTGCCTGGGCCTGGCTGGGTAGTCCCGCCCACACCACCCAGCTGCCACTCCCTCAGGCCGCTCACCTGCCATCCCCAGAGTCCTCCTGTATCCAGAGGACCAGGGAGGGGCTGAAGCACCCAGGCTGGGGGCCTGCTGCGGCTGGCCCCTAGGCAGCACTCTCCTCTGCAGGCCACCAAAGCCTGTCACAGGGTGACCTGAGGCCCGGTGCCCGCTCTCCCCATGCTGCCCCTCCCATTCTCTACAAACCCCGCCCCTCAGGCTCCACCCCCACAGGCCCCCCGACCCAAAGTCCCTTCTGCAGTCCCTGCTTGGCCTCCCTGGTGCAGGTCTGTGGAAGGACCCCACCCAGAGTCCGGGCCTCCAGTGAAGAGCTGCCCTCTCCCACCTGCTTCTCTGCCAGGACAGCCCACATTTCCGCTGGGGAGCGGGTCTCCCGGGTCCACAGCTTCCACTCCCCACATTGCACCTCGCCTCCTGCCTCCCACAACCGCCACCGTCCAGAGGGAACAGCGAAGCCCAGGAGTCCCTGCTGTCTGGTGGCCTTTGTGCTCAGTCCGCATGCCCATCAGTGATGGGCGGGGCGTTGTGGTCACGTGGGCCGGGGTCAGGGAGGAGCGTGCCCTGCGAGGGCCTCTCCCAGTTGACCTTGAGCAGAGGGCTGCCCAGCTTGGTGCCAGGGAGGCGGTGTGGACCTCTCGGCTCAGAGGTGTGGCCTGGGTGGGGACCAGGAGGTCAGGGGACTTTAAGTGAAGTGTCTTCAGGCGGGAGAGAGAAGGAGCAAGTTCCTGGAGGAGACAAATGTGTGTGCAATAGGACTGGGGCAGAGGGCATGGTGGCCTGAGGTGTGAAATACAGGTGGCCTCTGCAGCCTGAACGGGGACCACAGCAAGATGCATGAGAGCGTCCTGCACTGAAGACCCCTGAAGAGGCCAGTGTGTTTTTAAAACACATCTTTTTCATTCAGCTCTTAAAAATAAATATATTAGGTATGTAGCTAATCACACAGCTAACATCATATGCAATGTTGAGAAGTTGAAAGCTTTTCCTTCAAGATTTGGAACAAGGAAAGGATGTCTAGTTAGCCACTTTTACCCCATATGGTCCTAGGGTCCTCACCAGAGCAATTCACAAGAAAAATAAATAAAAAGTATTTGTATAAGAAAGGAAAAAGTTAACGTTTCTTTGTTTGTCCATGACATGGTCTTACATTTAATAAACTGTAAAGGATCTGTCCAGAACTTATAAACAATTTCAGGTTAAAAATTCAACATATAGGGTTGAGGAGTATACCTCACTAGTAGAATATTTGCCTAGCATGCACAAGGCCATGGGTTCAATCACCAGCATAAAAATTCAATATACAACAATCACAATTGTTTCTATATACTAAGAAAAAGCTATCAGAAAAAAATTTAAGAAAATGATTCCATTTACAATAGCACCCATCAATAAAATAGTAAATTTAACCAAGGAAGTAAAAGATCTATAAACCTGAAAATTATAAAATCTCAATGAAAGGCATTGAGAAAGATACAAATGGAAAGATGTCCAGTGATGATGGATTGTAAGAATACATGTTGTTAAAATGTCTTTCTTCTCTCATCATAACACCATGACTAGTATTTTAGATGTGCCGATGGCATTTGG
Organism: Heterocephalus glaber; assembly: GCF_053883595.1. Taxonomy (NCBI): domain Eukaryota; kingdom Metazoa; phylum Chordata; class Mammalia; order Rodentia; family Bathyergidae; genus Heterocephalus; species Heterocephalus glaber. Next base: position 149,423 of record NW_028258387.1, read on the forward strand.
CAGGTCCTTGAGGTTTATCTACTTCTTCCAATCTCATGTCTCTCTTTCTCTGTTGGTCTATTTTCATTTGTTCTTTCTTCTATTATCTCCATTTGCTACTAAATTTATCAAGAATATTTTCATTTAGGGATTGTAGTTTTTAGTTCTAGAATTGCCATTTAAAGAATAATTTGTCTACTGACAAGTTCTTTTTGTTTCTTTTAAGTGTATTTGCCCTATAGAATTAATATGAGAAAAGGGAAAAATGGAAACAAAGTCTTTGTAAATAGGGAGGGATAGAGGGGTTGAAGGGAGGGCTGGGCAAGGGTGAAAAATAAGAACCAAGAGAGACTATGTAAAGGTGCAAATTTCCAATGATGAATTTCATTATATTGTATACCTAAAATGTACCAATGATTAGAATGGATAATGGATAATGCAAAATAGGAAGAAAAGGTCCAAAGTGGTAGGGGTAGTGGGAGGGGCAGGGGAAAGGAAAGAAGGGAGAGGAAAAATGATGAGAAATGGAAAAAATGGAAACAAAGTCTTTGTAAAAAGGGAGAGATGGAGGGGTTGAAGGGAGGGCTGGGCAAGGGTGAAAAATAAGAACCAAGAGAGACTATGTAAAGGTGCAAATTTCCAATGATGAATTTCATTATATTGTATACCTAAAATGTACCAATGATTAGAATGAATAATGGATAATGCAAAATAGGAAGAAAAGGTCCAAAGGAGTAGGGGTAGTGAGAAGGGCAGGGGAAAGGAAAGAAGGGAGAGGAAAAATGATGAAAAATGGAAAAAATGGAAACAAAGTCTTTGTAAATAGGGAACGGTGGAGGGGGTGAAGGGAGAGCTAGGAATGGGGAAAAATTAAGAACCAAGATGCATCATGTAAAGGTACAAGTTCCCAATGAGAAATGTAATTGTGTTGTATACCTACAATATACCAATAAAAGAATTTAATACAAAAATAAATAAATAAATAAATAAATAAATAAATAAATAAATAAATAAATAAAACTGGCCACAGAGCTGGGGACAGCTGGTGCATCCAGGCTGCAGTCTCCCGAGCTGTTCAGCGACCTGACATTCACCGACAGCTGGAAGTGGGGAGGTCAGGTTGCTGCCAAACCCGCAACTGGTCTTGGAGTGTGGAGCTCAGCCATCCCCACCATCTGCGTCAGACACACGGAACCCTGCTTGTTCAACCCGCCACCTTTCCTCCCTTAAGCCCCTTCCCATGCTCTTCCATGGCACCGGTCCTTCTGCTGCCCCTGGCCAATGTCACGTGAGCTGTAGGGTTGGTGGCAGCCTGGAGCCCTTGTTCCTCCTGTGCAGCTCCAGGCCCTAAAGGTTCTTTCAGGAAGAGCTTTTCTGCCCTTCTGTGATTCCCAACCACTTCCGCCCTCACCTCAGGAACACAGCCAGGCTCCTGACAAGAACAGCTTCCTTTTAAATCTGAAGATAGGTGTGGAACCAGGTCTCACCTTCCATGGTGTTCCTAGGGGAGACAGTGCTCTAAAATACACCCGATAGGCCCAACAGAGGCCTTGACTTGGAATTGCTCCCCACATCCTTCGAGAACTGTCCAGAAGAGGAAGAGCCAACATTGCCTACAGCTCAGATGGGTGCTGTACTCAGCAAAGAGGGAAACCACAGCTGTTGGTCAGAGGTCGGTGGGAAACAGTGCTCTCAGACCACAGAACTGACATGGGACCCTTCCCAGAATGCCACCAGGTGAGGACCACAAGGACCGCGAAAGGGGAGGGTCCTCATGAGGGGAGCACAGGCACCATTCTCTCCATCCACACCCTTGAGGGCAACCCAGAGGAGATGCAGGGAGGGAAAAGGAGAAGGAAGAGCACCCAGGGGCCACAGGAAGTGGTGGGAACAGGCAGGGACCTGGATGTGGGGGAAGCTGCTGCTACAGAAGTGGGGCCTGGGGCAGGAGGCTTTCCTCACAGGCTAGAGAGAAGAGGAAGGGGCTGGAGAAGGTCCTGTTCTGGGGAGACACTGTCCAAGAGCCAGAGAGCCAAGTGTCCTTCTGTGAAACCTAAGTGACTCCATTTTAAAATTTGGCTCCATCTTAGAGTAAGGTGGCCTAGACATAAACTCCAGTTCCAAAAAAACCCACAAGATGTACTTTGACCACCTGCTTGTGATAATGTTCAACAGTCCCCTAGCAACAGCCAATCAGTAGCTACCCCAATGTCCCAGATACTCTTCTCGATGGCTTACAACAGCTAATCAGTAGTTACCCCAATACCCCAGTGTCCCAGATGTTCTTTTCGATGACTTGAGCAACCATTTGCAGTTTGGCATGCGAGGCACAGCCAATCAGGTTTAAACATTCAAAACTTGCTAAATGCCAGCCAATCATGTAATTTCCAAACTGGAACTCCCCGAACCTTGCTGTAACCACTATAAAAACCCCTGCTGATTTGGAGTTAGGGGCTCTCAATCTTGACCCGCTGCATCAGTGACAGTTGAGAGTCCCTGCTCGAGCTTGAATAAACGACCCTTGTGTGTTTGCATCGGAATCGGCTCCTTGGTTGTCTTCGGGGTCCTCACAGCCTGGGTACAACACTTCGTTCTAGAGCCACAGGTCCCCAGAGAAGCACAAGGGCCACTGTTGAGACACAGCCCAAGCCCTGGCCCTGGCCCGCTGTCTTCCTGCCATGCTGGCCCCAGAACATCCAGCTCCAGTCAACATGCAGAGGACTCACACAAGGCTTTAAAAAGTAAAAAGAGAAAGTTGTTTCGTGAAAGATACACATGCATACACTTGTAACACAGCATGATAGCACTGATAGGAGGAAAAGCCATCGAGTATAAACTCAGAATGAAATGCACTTGTGAGATGTGCCCTGGGAGCTCGCTTAAGAGAGCCAAAGACCACAAGATCATTTCCTGTGATTCCAAACCACTTCTGTTATCAAGAAAAGAGAAAAGAGATGCCTAAGGGAGAACAGACGTGTGTGTAACAAGCAAGTCCCTTATGGAGAAAGACAATCAGCCTGGCTTCTGATTTCTTAAAATGACATGCGGGACACGAGGACGATGAGAAGCCTTTTGAAAGGACTCAAGGAAAGCAGCAGCCACTGAAGGGTTTCTGTCCTGCCAGGTGCCGAGGGCACAGAGTTCCTGACACACTGTTACCTGCCATTCGCAGCCTCTCTGAGGGATGTTTGCCTTTGGAGGATGAACACCCAGCCGAGAGCACTTTGGAGAGATGCAGTGAGGGCAGATGATGCTCAGTTGTGCATGGAAAGGAAGCAGAAGCTGGGACAGGAGGCCGACCTGTGCCCCCTGTGCGGGCAGAACAGACAGCACCACTTTCTTCCTGGGGAGAGAAGGGAGGATGTGAAGATCAGAGTTGGCTTCTTCCCCCGCTGCACTAACAGCTGAGAGTCAAGTGATGGTGCTTAAACCTGATCATCCTAAATAGGAAGGGGCTAATTAAGAAAGGAGGGGCTGGGCCAGGGATTCAGCTCAATGGTTCTGCCACCTGCCTTGTAAGCGCAAGGTCCTGAGTTCGATCCCCAGCACAGCCCTGGAGAGTGTGTCTCTAGTGGGCCCCTGTCTTCCAATTCACACAAAGAAGCTGTGCTGGGGCTAGGGACGCGCCCCTTTCCAGGTGCTCTGTGTGCCGACAAAGAGGACCAACCCTCATGCCTGGGAATGGGCATCATCTGGCCTCGGGACTGGGACGCTGAGCCAAGACCACATATCCCACCTCTGTGTCACACCCGGTTCCTGTGCCTTCACACTCAGGCCTTTGGCTCAGGACTGAGCATCACACCCCGGCTCCCAGGTTCCCAGGCCTGAGGACTTGAACGATGACACCACCAGCCTTTCCAGGTCTCTGGCTTACTTCTGGCACACTGGGGAAGTTTCTGCCCCAGGGACGGAGCGCACCAGTGCCCCTGGTAAATGCCCTATGTACAGAGAGCTACAATGTACCTCTGGAATGAACCCACGGCCTCTTCCTACAGAAACAAAAACCACAGCAAGGGAGAGAGCAGCGCCTCATGGGCCCGGCCCCCAGCATGCCATGGGCACATGGGGAGACACGAAGCACTAACAGCCACAGAGCAAAGGGGCCCACTGCAGTCCTGTCACCACATGGAAATGTGCATGGCTTCCCTATTACAAGAAAAATATTTTAGGATCAGTTCATGAGTCAGTCAACTATTCCCATAGCGATCCGGGTGACCATCACCCCAAACCTTAACAGCGTTGAACAATAAACATGTATTTCTCAGCCATGGACCTGCAGATTGATGGGCGTTTAACAGATCTTAGAGGGGTGAGCTCTGAGCCTGCCCAAGGGACCCCCATGCTCCTTGAGTCAGAGCCTGTTTGAGGTGAATGCTGTGCTTGGCCAAAGGCTGCAGAGCCACTGAGAACCTGCACTGCCAGCACCTCCAGGGAAAGGCAACCCTGACCAGGACAGCGCTTTGTAAGCCTTTGCTCATGCCACACCCACTCAGAGCCCATGGACCAATCCAGACCGAGCTTGGTCCTGCATCAGGTTGGAACGAACACCTTACCTTCCAAGAAGCCACAGGACTGTGAGGAACAGTGCCAGCTCCATCTACAGTGGATCACCAAGCTGGCCCCAACCAACTCCACATCTGAGAGATGTTCAGAAAGGTTACGGACAGATGTGTACAAGCAGAGGAAAACCCCTTATCTTAGTTTCTTCCTTCTGGTTGCTGAGACAAAATACCCAACACTCACAAGTTAAGGGAGAAAAGGTTGATTTAGCTCACAGTTTGTAGAGGCTTCCACCCATAATCGGCTGGCTCCAAGGCAGAGGGGCATGGCAGAGGAGACCCAGCTCATGGCAGGCAGAAGGTAGCAAAGGAACAAGGGACAACCACAGCTCTTTCTATCCCTTACATATCCGGCTACTTAGGGCTGGTAGCACTCACATCCTTGAGCCTAGTGCCTTTGAGCCTAGCACTGCACCATGAATCAATCCCAGCATCACACACGCTAGATCCAGCCACCTCGGAAAAGCCCCACCTATGACTGCATGAGGCCTGGGGGGACATCTAGATATAGCTCTAACACCCCTGAAGAGGGAGTGAGAAGAACTAACAATGCAAGATGCAAAGCCAGGTGTGGGTCACTCACCTGTAATCCCAGCACTCTGAGAGGCTGAGGCAGGAAAATGGCTGCTTTGACCCCAGCCTGGGAAACTTAGTAAACTCAGCGAGATTCTGTCTCAATAGTGAAAAAAGGAGGAGAGGGCTGGGAATGAATCTCAGTGCTAAGGGACTGGGTTCAATCTCCAGCATCACCAAAAATAACTAAATAAATGCCAGATAAAGTGACTTAATACTAGGGACTGCAGGAAGATATCATACAGACTTACAGCGATTTATGCAACAAATTAAAAAATGGTGGAAAACCTCAAAAAGCAAAACCTATATGAAATGCTACAAGAAATAGTAGCATATTAATAATAGGCCAACACATCACTTCGAGCCTAAGACAAGTGAACAGGACAAAAGTTAAATCACGCAGAAGCCCTCCATTTCTCTTGATTATGATGTCAAAATATAGAACACAGAACAGCATAGAACAGCTTCGGAGCCATGGGGAAGGCAAAGGGGACTTCAACAGGCTCCGCAGGATGGAGATAATTACACAATGCAGTTGAGCTCAACATTAATTTAAAAATAAAAACATCCCTTCCAGCTAGAAATGCTATGGAAGATTAAATGAGTCCCGGTCAAAAGACAAACTAACACTGCAGGATCTATTTAAAAAGAGCAGCACCACATATCAGCATCTGTGACACAATAAAGCAATAATCCAAGCAAAGTAACAAAAAATGGGAGACTGTAAAGAACGGCAAATTGGATACTGGGGAAACATAATAAGGTAAAGCAGAAATAAGTGCAGATGAAAAGCCAAACAGAAAACAAGAAGTGATTCCTATCAATCAAACACTGGGTCTTTGAAAACAGGAACACCTACAGCTTAGCAAGTCCAGATGGAAAGAGCACAGACAGACACTAGGAAATGAAAAAGGCCAGGAGCTATGCAGGAGGAGGCAATTTTGAAAAGTGGTGCTGCTTTATACAATAAGTATAAACAACTTTATACAGTAGGTATGAAAATCTAGGTGAGAGAGACATTTAGCCCAGACTGACCCCAGGAGAGATTCCCAGGAAAGTTAAGCAGATTCCTGGGGCTATCCCGAGGCCCTTCCTAAAAGGCTAAGGTGGTAGGTGCTCCCACCCTTCCTGAGAGGACGCAGCACTTATTCCTCCCTCCAGAGGCTGCAGCAACAAGGTGCACTACGGAGTACAGGCGAGGCCTCACCTAGTCATGGGCTCCCAGCCTGCAGCGCTGTGAGAAGTCCGTTCCTGTTCATTATATGCCACCCTGTCCACAGCAGCACAAGCCAGCCAGGACAGCCATCATCTTCACTTACTGTATGGGAGGTTTCTGATGGTACAATCAGAAATGTTTAGAGGTCCAAGAATTGAAGAGGAGGAGGTGAATTATTTCTATTGGCATGAAGAGAACTGACAAAAAAACCAAGCATTAAGGAAATTCATCAAGAAGATTGGCTACTAAATTAATACACATGAATCAAGATGTAATTTTTAAAGTTAGGACAAAACCTGGACAGCTATATTTACAAAATGAAGTGAATACAAATACCTGGGAAGCCACCAGGTGTGGTGGCAAATCACCAGCACTCAAGGCAGAAGGATTGCAAGTTCGAGCCCAGGCCGGGTAACTTATTGACTTAGCAAGATCCTGTCTCAAAACAGAAAATAAAAAGGGGGTGGCATATACATAGCTCAGTGCAAAGGCCCTGGCTTCAAACCCCAGTACCACACATGCACCATTCAGAAAAGATCGCTGAAAATAACTGAGCTATTCAAATAATGAAAATATATGTAAGGAAAAGATTAAACAAAAAACCCTACAGAGTTCAACAAATACATTTCACGTTTCTGAAAATACAATGTAATGTAATGAAGTCAATACTTGCCAGTTTAAAAACTTGGCCACAAAGTGGGATGTGGTGGTGCACACCTGTAATTCTAGCACTCAGAAGGCTGAGGCAGGAGGATCACCATGAGTTTGAGGCCAGCCTGGGCCACATCACAGCTCTGAGAGGGCCAGGCCCATGTCAGGTCACCCTTGGGGGCAGAGTTGAATGAGCCAGTCTGATGCCCACCATCTTTCTTTGGTGGCCTGAGGCTTCCTTTATCCTGCTGGTTTTGACTTGGGCCAGGTGTGCTGGGGCCCACCTGTAGTCCAACTGCTTGGGAGGCTGAAGCAGGGTGACACCTTGCTCCAGGAGGTGACCCTGAGCCCGGGCAGCCCTCCTGTGTGGTCCCTGTGCTCCGGCTGTGGAGGAGATGCTCTAAGCACATGGTTCTCCCAGGTGGGGCCCCAGTGGCTCTGGACAAAGGGTGCAGCCAGCCGTGTCTCTGCCATTGAGGCCAGGTCACCATGAGTGTCTGGTCATGACTTGGGAAGCAGAGACTGCTTTGGGTTTTTTCTTTTTTTCAGTACTGGTGATGAAACGCAGGGGCCATCTACCACTGACCATCTAGGCTTCTTTTTCATTTTTTATTTTGAGGCAGGGCCTGGGTCTTGCTAGGTTGCCCAGGGTGGCCTTGAACTTGTGATTCTCCTGCTTCAGCCTCCCAGAATGCTGGGATTACAGGTGTGCATCACCATGCCGAGTTAACGGTAAGTTCTGAACATGTAAAATACTTCCCTGTGCACAGTTTGAAACCGCATTGGAAGCTACTTTGACAAAATCTCACCTCCATCCCTGTGCCCTTCTCCTCGCACCCTCCTGCTCCCAGGTCTCCTTTCCACCCATTCCTTGGCTCCCTGGCAAGGCCATGCCTAGGTTCTCTTGCCTCTCTTCACCAGTGACACATGCTGTGACCATGACTCTAGAGTTTGTCACTCACTCACAGCTGTCAACTTGCTGACTCAGTTCCAAACCCTCCTCTCCCCTCTCCTGGCTCCTGGACACAGGTTGGACCTCTGTTGTGCTGGGATGACACAACTTTGTCACTAGAGGGCATGCGAGGGCCACTCCACAGGAAATGGCTGTACCTAAAGGGTCTGTTTCCTCTCACAGTTCAGGGCTCATCTTTGCAGGATGAGCACCAAGGTTTTCCTGATGCCATCCAAGCCTGCAGCACCCCTCCTGGCAGCAGCCTACTCCCTGGCCCAGATTCCTGATGACCCAGCAGCCCCTGCCCCCTGCCTGCCTCTCCCACCCACTGATGCAGCTAGCTGGAACCAGCACAGGTGCCACCTGGGGGCTGCCACAACTTCCCATGGGAGCCCTGGGAGACCCAGTTCTGCTGGGGGCTGGCTTCAGAGCACCAGCAAGACTCAGTCATGCTGAGTGCTTCAGCGCTCCTAGGAGCTGGCATCTGCCTCAGCATCTCCACACCTGTCTCATCAGTGACACCTGTGTCACCAGTACCATGCGCAGGGGGGCCCAGAGCTCTGCTGCATGACAGACAGGGAGCTCTGGGAAGAAGCCCGTGGTGTGAGATCTTCCTACTGAGACCCCAGCCCAGCACCTGGACCTTTCTCAGAATGATCACAGTTCATAGAAGAGCAGCTCTGTCCCTGGGACCCAGGACCCTCTGCAGTATGTGGGAGCCTCCAGGACTGGTCTAGCCCAGCTGCATGGCCAGGGAGTGTCCTCCAAAGGGCAGGGGGGCTGGGCCATTGGGGATCAGAGCACAGGCACATAGCTCTTCACCTCTGCAGGAGGGGATTGGCCCATGGGGACAGAGCTTTGGACCAGCTGCTGGGAGGTGGAGCAGGGCCTGAGCAGTCAGAAGGGGCCATGTCACATGTGCCACAGAGCCTGGCCCGAAACCCAGGTCACTCACTGGTCTGAGTTCCTCACCCCCTGGGACCCTCAGCTTCCTGCTCTAAGTGGGCACGAGAATGGTGTCTGCCCTACAGGCTCACGGGGTCTCCATGGAGGCCTGAGACCCAGGAGACACATTACAAAGGCAGCAAGGGCTCTAATCCTTCTGTCACTGGAGAGAGATTCCCAGTGGGGTGTGTGAGACCCACACAGCAGGATGGAGCCACAGGAAGAGAGCCCGATGCCCCCACTCCCAGAGCGGGGACAGCCCAGCCACAGGAGGCAGGAGTGCTGGGGACTAGAGGCGGAGAGAGAAGTGAAACCCAGTAAAGGGGCTGGCAGCCTGGTGAGGGAGACTCAGGAACCCACCCGAGTACACAGTCAGATGGCAACACATGCTGTGGAGAGGGACAGTGAGGAGGAGCAAAAGTGACTCAGGCCTGGAGAATAGTGACGGCAAAGGCCCTGGGGCCATGGAGGGCTGTGCCTTTGAGAGTCTGAGGCTGGAGTTTGAAGCCTGGGTTTTCTCTCTGGTCTCTTCTATGTATTTGTGATCCTTTATTTCTTCTGAATTGAGCCAAGCCGGGTCAACAGTCTATTCTGTTCAGCAAATCTCACTCCATGGTCTCCAGGAGGAACCACAGGTACATGTGGGGTTAAGGGGCAGCCACTCTGGGCCGTGACTGTGACCACGTTACAGAACTTCCTCCAGTCCTCAGCCCCCCTCCCCCACCCCCATCTCTGGTGTCCAGGGCTGAGCCCACCCATAGGCCTCTACCGGCTCCACCTGGGGCTCCACACCACCTCGGACCCCACAGCTCCATGGTGAGAATGCAGCCACCCCAGTCTGCCTCGATGAGTCCCCAGGGGCCCCCAGGCACCCTTTCCTGCCCCTTCATCCTGCTTCCCAAAGCTGCTGTGAGGAGAGCACTGTCATACATGGGGACACCAGGACACAGGGACACAGGCAGCATCCTGGGGGGGAGGCTGGCAAGGGCTCCTCCAGTGGCCAGGACACACCCAGCCTTAATGGAGGTGGCCACCTCCACAGTGGGACCTGAGTGGGGTGGTGACCATCACCCACGCATGTAGTGTGATAGCCAAGCCGACTCCATCTTGTGCCTCAATGTCACTTTGTACCTGTGCTTGAACACAGTGCTTGCACATGAACAAAGCATCCCCAACCCCCACATCCTGCCTGGCAGTAAACTTGCTGCTGTTGCAGGATGTTCTGTAGCTCACCTGGTGTGTGTGAAACTTCCTTGTACCCCCCACTAGCCTGGCATGTTTCCGCTTCTGTAAGATTCCGCTTGCTCTCCCCTGAGCCCTCCTCAACTGAAAGCATGATTTAAAAGGAGAAATCAAACTGCTTCCCATTGCCCAGGAAACTTTCTAGGGCACCGGCCCCCCTCGACCGCCAGCTATAATAAATGGGCTCGAATCTGGCACAGAGTATGGCGCACCTCTATTGTCTGAACTCACTGGTCCACCACAGCGGTTCTTGATCAGGATGGGACCTGAGTCAGCTGGTCCCTGGTCCGCATTGATGTCATCTTCTCCTGAAGTACTTGGAAGCCCCAGTGCCCCGCCTCCCTGCCTCACTGCTGTTCCCAGTGCTGTGGCCCCACATGAAGACCATAGGGCCAGGAGCAGCAAGGGGCTAGGGACATGGGAAGCAGCTGCCCTCACCCCTTGCATACACCGAGGTCCTTCCTGTGCCCCTAGAGGACTAAAAGATCCCTGAGAGCCCAGCCCCTTGGAAGCCACTTACCAGGGTGCCCAGGGCACCTCAGGATCCTTATCCCTCTGTAGCCTGAGCTTCTCCCTGTTGCAGGTCTCCCCGCAAAGCTGTACTGCTGTGGGTTAGCCTGGCCTCCATGGTCCCAGAGTGCGGTCACTGCTGATCTTGCATGGCTTAGGGGCTATCCTCAGAAGCTGCTGAGAAGACACGTCCTCAGCCAGGCTCACTCTTCACCCTAAAAGAGGGACCAGGGAGGACTGTTCCTGGCCCTCCAGGTGACAGAAGTGACAGCTGCACAGAAGTGACCCCTGTGCCCTCTGCTGCCACCACGGCCTGTCTGTCCTCTGCTGAGATGTGTTCTGTGTGCTTCTAGTCAAGCTGTTCACTTCTAGGCAACCTGTGTATGTGTCCCTTCCTCTCACAGGCTGGGGGGCTGGGGAATGCGTCCAAAGGCAGTGGAGGAGGGAAGCACAAGGGACTCCAGCAGCAGAGGTCACAGGAAGGACACATCAGAGGAGGGTGGGGAGAGGCCATGCCCCTGGGCCAGCACCCAGGCCCTTGTGGCTTCCCTCTCAAAGAAGGATGCAGGACAGGAGAGGTAGGAGGGAGGGCAGAAGAGGCTGGGGACACAGGAAGCTCAGTGCCTGCACTGTCCAGTCATCAGAGCAGAGCTGGGTGTGCTCCACTTGCACACCCAGATGCACCACACAGCGGGGACTGTCCCGGAAATGGGGTTGGTCCTCCCCTCTGTCCCAGGTCTCCTGACTCTCCCGGAACGCCCCACCCCTCCGTCTCCTGGGATCTCATTTGGACCAAGGCCCACTGGACCCTCCTCCTCAGAAGCTGCTTGCACCATCAGTGGCCTCCACCTGCAGGAAGCTGAGCAGACTCCCGCCCCTGGGTCTGCACAACCCCAGCCAGAGCTCTCTCCCTGGGGTGCAAGATGGGGGCCGGCTGGGAATCACTGCTCCAGGACAGAGAACAAAGGACCAAAGAATCCAAACCCCAGACCCACTGAACTTACACAGTTTCCATGAGATCTTCAACTTCCGGAGGGCACCTGGGGCCTTGTGTCCATTTTATAAATGATGAGCTGACCCAGGGACTCAGGTCAAGGCCAACACACACACACACACACACACACACACACACACACACACACCCAGCCTTGACCATATGGCACAGATGGGCAGCCTCCTGCCAGCAGAGGGTGCCATCCACACACAGGGACAGCTGTGTCCCTGCAGGTGCAGGTCAGGCTGTGGTGTTGTCCCCAGGCCCCGGCTAAGCATCCACCCCAGCCTGCGTTCAATAAAAACACCTCTGCCCTTCCTCCTCTCATATCCTGAGCTGTCTGGAAAAACTGATGCTTTCCATTCAGAGAACATGGGTAGGTCTGGGGGACACCATCCTACAGGGACACAGACAGGCAAGAAGCAACAAGAGAAGGAGACATGCGACCGCAGAGACCTGGAGAGCCACCTCCAGCACAGTGGCTTCCACACTCTCTGGCCCAGGAAAAGTCTCTGAAAACTGCAGGCCTGAATTGGAGGCTCCCCCACCTGCCTTGTTGTTACTTTTAGGCCTTATTTTCTCCACATACAGTCCAGCCACCCATGGGTCTCTTTGTAGTCTTTAAATTGCTTACAGCTTTGAGTCTTATAAACATGAGTTCACAGGTCATGGGTGCTTTAGTCTGGCCCCCTCACCCAGTGTAATAACTCTTCACTCACCTGTGTGCTGCACAGATAAACACTTCATGGTACAGTCTGGCCACCAGGCTGGAGGGATGCTGCTGTCAGCACAGAGGGCTCTCCTGACAGAGGACCCTGCACACACACGGAAGGTGAGCGTGTCCTTCCCCTGCAGAGCTGCTCAGTGTGGAACAGGAGAGGAAGGCCTCCCATGATGCCCCCAACATGAGCATGAGGATTGCCAGGAAGGGCAACAAGTGGTGGCCATAAAACCTCAGTCTATTATGCTTTCAATTACTGGAGAAGACAAATCAATGCTTTCTAGAGGAAAGCCATCCCATGACACAGATACAGTGGAGATGCACAGTGGAGACAGTTGCCCAGCACTGTGATGCACCTGATGCCATGGGGCTGTGCAGTCCAGGGTAATGGGGGCCAGTTCATGTGAGGCACATTTTATCCCAGTGAAAAGAATAACGACAGCAAGCCATGGCAGGGTCTACAATGAGCAAAGAAAGAAAACATAGGAAACAGCAGCATGCAAGCAGGAAGGCAGAAATGTTGCACTGTTCCCGGGCACATGCAGCATGGGGGATGGGCACTGAAGGGAGGCCTGGCAGTCCTACGCCAATACTTGAAGACAGCCACATACAATGACCTGTTCAAGCAGAGGGGAGCAGGAAGTAGGACTCTTGCAGTGTCATGGCACATACTTCTGCAACCTGGGCACATTACTGAGATCTACACCACCTGTCTTGACCATGTTGCTCCATGGCTTCTACTGGCTCTGTGCTGCATGGGAAGGACCCTAGGTGACACTGACGCCACACAATGGAGGCAGTGACCTTTGAGGATGTGGCTGTGAACTTTTCTTTGGAGGAATGGGATTTGCTGGATCCATCCCAAAAGAAGCTCTACAGAGATGTGATGTTGGAACTATTGAAGAACATGTCTGCTATAGAAGAAAACTAGACTGACCAGCAAATTGAAAACGGTAGTGAATATTGGAGAAGAAATCTAAGAAGTGAAGATGTAGAGGAATGCTACCAATATAAATTACGGAATTCACATAAAGAAATGTCTTTTTGGACTCCAGACCGTAATGTTAACACGAAAACACTTGGTACACAGCCAGCAGAAAGCCTTGCTTGTAGAAATTCCTGGATTGGTCATGCATCAACAAATGTGCCCATCAGAGCTCATAGTACACTCACGTCATATGAGAATCAGGTACTGGAAGTGAAGCTGTCTAGGTGTAATGAACATGGGGAAACCTGCAGTGATTTCCAGTCCTTTCAGAAGCACGCAACATCAAGTCCTGGAAAGAAACCCTATGAATATAAGCAATGTGGGAAATCCTACTCTAACTGCAGTGAAGGAACTGACATTGGAGAGAAGCCTTTTGTATCTAAAGAAGAAGCTGAAACCTATGAATGTAAGCAGTGTTGGAAAGCTTTCAGCTCATACAGTTGTAAAAGACATGAACAAATACACAATAGAGAGAAGCTGTATGTATGTAAGCAATATGGAAAAGCTTTCAGGAGAAAGAGTCATTGGTAAAGACGTGAAAGTACTCACACTGGAGAAAAACCATTTGTATAAGGGCACTGTGGGAAAGCTTTCGCCAGTAACAGCACTTGTAAATGACATGAAAACACACATACACACACTGGGGAGAGGACCTATCTATGTAAGCAGTGTGGAAAAACATTTGCCACTCACAATTATTGTCACATCCATGAAAAAATTCACACTGGGGAGAAACTTTATGTGTGTAAGCACTGTGGGAAAGCATTCCCAACAAAGGCCCATCATCAAAGACATGAAAGAATTCACACTGGGGAGGAACCCTATGTATGTAAGCAATGTGGGAAGGCCTTTGGCAGAAAGAGTCATTGTCAAAGACAACCACATACACACAACACAACAGAGGGATGGCCAAGAGAGAAATGGAAATACTAATCCAAATGAAGGAAGAAACTCAGGGAAGAGTGAACAAAGAGCACATAAAGTAGAGCTGGAAGACGGGCTCAAAGCAGCTGAGTAATCACATGGAAATGACCATATATTAATCACCAGTTACAAGGTACAGACTGTCAGATGACATGAATTATGCTGCCTACAAAAACCTATTTATTAGCTTTATTTTACATCTTTTCTGTAGAAGAAATTTCAGATTTAAAGAAGGGCATAGAGTTCCTATAAAGGCCATCATCTGGCTCCTTTGGACAGAACCTGAGAGAACCACAGCAAGATAATTGGCAATAGGAAATGGACATTCTTAAGCTATTGCTAGTCTCATTTGAGAGTTCACTTGGACTGCACCCATCTGTCACTTCCAGGATCTATCTAGGACCTCACATTGTATTTGGTGGCTGGGACACCTCAGTCCCCTCCCATCTGTGGCTGTCTGCTGTCTTCCATGAATCCCACCCTCATCCCTGTGCACAGGCCCCTCAGCTGGCTGGCCAGAATCCCCTCTTGATGAGACTAAGATGGGGTGTTTTTGTCAAGAGTACAGAAGAGGTGACATGCCCACCCCAGGTGTCACATTAGGAGGTGTATGGTGTCACTCAGTCCTATAACTGCTGATGTTACTCTGCATCTCCTCTATGGTAGCATTTGCCAGGATTTGCAACAGGAAATTACTATTTCCCACCTCTGCTATTGATATCATAGCCAGCTATTTGGAAACGACCCACATAGAACATCCCACTTCCACTTCCTGCTCACTCACGAAGTGTGCTCTATTGCAATGTGCCTATGGTAATTTATACTCTGGCATTTGCCTAAGGACAATTTCTTCTTTCCATGTTTTCTTCTATACTTAATTGGCCCAGAAATCCTCTCTGAACACTACTGTAGACCCCTGCAGTTAGGTTCCAGTCTCCTGCCCAGTATATGATGAAGGCCTGAGAAAAAAATATACTAAAGGACAGAACTAAGAGAGAGAAAGCTGGATGCCAGGATAAACAATGCCAGTGCAACAGACAAAGGCCCTGGCCAGTCCCAGGCACTGACTTTTACTGGCAATCAATTGGAGTAAAGGCAAGTTATGTGCAGTTTCTATGGAAATTAATGTAAACAAGGCTCAGAAAGGACAAGACAAAGCATTCTCAAATTAGGAACAGAATAGGCAAAATATGTGGTTGTCGTTAGAACATTGTCCTTCTAGTCACAAGGTTTTAGTTGTGGGAACAGAATTTGGGTGGGAGTTACTCTGACCTTGGCATGGAGGCTTCAGCCAGACTCACTTCTATAAACAAGCCAGTTGTGGGGTCAACTCTTTACAGCCTGCTTTGGGCAAAATCAATGTTACAGTCCTCTGTAAATACAAAAGAACAACTTAGTCAAAAGAGGATGCAGAAAGCTGTGCCCTGTTCAGATGAATCAAGGCAGCTGGAGTGGCAACACGAACATCAGGGAAAGTCATTTTCTGAGTGAAGATGATCACCAAGGGTAAAACAGTTTGTTTCATGAGAAAGACATCAATTAATCACAAACATAGAAAAATGGAGAACATTTATGCACCTAATAACAGCTTCAAATACACAAACTACTGATAAAAATTAAAAGGACAAATGAATACACAGTGATAGTCAGATGTTTCAACATCCTTCTCACAGTTTGATAGAAAAATTAAACAGAATTTGTAAGGATCCAAAGATTTTGACATTATGGACAAACTTGTACTGATTGACATTCACAGGAATATTCTACCCAAACAACAGGGTAATATTCACTGGTTTCAAGTGTACATGGAAGAAAATTTCCAAAGACAGTCTCATGGTTACAGACACAAAATACATCTCAATCAATTTAAAAGGATTTAAATTATACAAAGGATGTTCTCTCACTATGATGAAATGTGTTCTGAAATTAACAATCAGGATAGCACTACTGGTTGATCCTAAAGCCTGAAAGGATAAAGAGATAAGGGGAGAACTTCAGGCCAATAAGTGCAACAACTTTGATTTCTTGAAAGACAAGAATGATTCAAACTTATAGGCCTGAGCATCCTATCTGTAGAAGAAACTGAATTGGTTAAAACCTTCCCACTACCTCCAGGCTCAAATAGCTTCACTGGTGAATTTTACCGAACACTGTAGTTAGAAATTATATCAATTTTACACAATGTAGTTAGAAATTATATCAATTTTACACAAAGTCATGAGAATATAAAAAGAAAAAATATTTCCCAACTCATGAGCTCATTGTTGCTGTGATTATTGAAAATACACAAACACATCACAGAAAAATAACCTGCACAGAAATATCCTTGAAAAGCACAGATACAGATGTTCTTAAAACTTGAACAAACTGAACACGGAAAAAACCTATGATTCAGCACAACCAGAGTGCAGCACTGAAAAACACACACTCACTAAACCGATTTCACAATAGCAATGAAACCTTTCCACGATAATTGAATGGCAAACAACAGCACACACACACACACACACACACACACACACACACACACACACTGGAGACCCATGCAGCAGGTCCCGATCTACTACTGTGTACTATGATGCCTGGCTGCAAGAAAAAATCAGAGGCAGAATGAAAGAGAGAAATGGGGAGCCAGGATGGCCAGTGCTGAGCAGGCAGCAAAAGACCACAGCCAACCCAAGTTGCTGATATTTGTTGGTGACATCATAGTTAAGATTGAGGTAAAGGGGCTACATCGAGATGCTATGGATATGTTGCTGATGTAGACAAGGCTCATAAAGGAGGAGACAAAGCATTCTTGAATTAGGAACAGAACAGAGAAAACATAGGTTATGGGTAATAATTAACCTTGTCTCAAAAAATAATTAACCTTGTCTTTTTAGTAAAGAAGGTTTTAATGTGGGGAATGGAATTTGGGTCTGAGTCACCCCAACCTTGGCTGCTATGTTACCTCCCACTGAGCCCCACAGCTTCACAGGGCATCTCTTTGGCCTCTGCCATGGCTCTTGGCAAGGGGGGTGATGTTGGCCCACATGCTACCCACAATGACCCTGGGAGTCATGTAGGCTTCAGTCAGACTCACTTCTTTAAACAAGCCAATCATAGGCTTGACTCTTTACAGCCTGCACTGCCTACAGCCTGCTTTGGGCATAATCAATGAGGCAGTCACCACCCCCATACCCAGAACCAAGGCAAGAAATGAGAAGAGAAGGCAACACAATGCCTCTGAAAACTTCCAGGTCCTCCCAAAGCTGATCCATGGGGGAGAAAAAAACCCGAACTTCTGAATTATTCAAACTTATAAAAAGGGAGATTAAACAAAATGATTAATGAGTTTACAAAAGACATGAATACAGTGCTAGCTGACAAACAAAATGACACAGAACAGGAATGAGTGATTTAGCAAAGAATTAGAGTCCACGAAAAGGTAGTAAACAAAAAACCAAGAGATTACAGCACAAGTCATCATGAGGACAGAACATCAGAACTAGAAGACAGGGCTGATGCCAGTGACCAAGTACTCAGAGATACCTTATAACAGCTGAACATGGACAGTAGATCCAACAGCTGCTGGACAGTGCAGACAAGACGAATTGGAATTAGTGAAAAATCGCAAGACAGTGCAAATGGCATAAAACTGTTTATGGAAAAAAGAGCAGAAAACTTTCAGAATGTGGGGAAAGAACTTAACCTACAGATAAGTGAGGCATGTGAAACCCCAACTAGCCACAGTCAGAAAAGAACTTCTCCACCACATATCTTAGTCAACATCCTGAAAATCGAAGATAAGGACAGAATCTTAAAAGCTCTTAGAGAAAAGCAGTGGATCACTTATAAACATAAACCATTAGAATCACAGCAGACTTCTCAACACAAACCTGAAAGGCCAGGAGAGTATGGAGTGAAGTGTTTCAAGCCATAAAAGACCACAGCTTCCAACGCAGACTGAGACATCCTGCAAAACTATTGCAGCAGAGCAGAGCAGCTCAGTGCTACAGCCAAGTGTTCCAGCTTAGTGTCTCAGCTAAGTGCCACAGCTCAGAGGCATGGCTGAGTTTTACAGCTCAGCGTTGCAGCCAAGTGCCACAGCTCAGAGGCACAGCTGAACTTTACAGCTCAGCGTGGCAGTTCTGGAACATCACTCTCATAATTTGAAGACTCGGGAATCCAATGGCTAGTTGAAGAGGTAGGAAAAACCATTTACCACACCTGCGAACCCTGGCGGGCTCAGAGGAGTCTGAGCGCTCAACCAGAAATGAAAGCCTCCTTAGATAGGGACCCACAGGGTATGTGAGCATGATCACTGAATCAGGGGTGGAGTTACAGAACATTCCTGAAGCAGAGGGACCAAGTTACAGACCATTCCTGAGAGGGGGTGGAGCTTAACAGAACCGTCTTGTGAGGGGGCGGAGCTTAACAGAACATCCATGAAAGGTCACACAGTTCAGTCACAAACCATTTTGCTGCATTGGGCAGGAGCCCCGCAGCACAAACTGACGTTTCCAAAACAAAACATTCTGTGGGGGAGGAGGGGAGGAGGGGAGGAGGCAAGGCAAGGGCCTAAGTGCATAGCACTTCTCTATCAATTGTCTTTGGGGGAAGTGATTATGATAGGTATCTTCCTGTCAGCTTCATAGGCATTAATGTGCCTCGACAGGTTTCAGAAACAGAACACTACATTATTCTAATGGCAATGAAATTGTAGCATCACTCTGAGACCAGTAAGAATTTAAAGAAAAAGGAATTGGATATGTTGAGCGTAGACATCATGAGATCTCTAAAAACAAAAGGTATCACAGATTTTCAGAGCAGAAAGGAAAAGGATTTTGGAGCATCCTACGGATTTTCATTTTTAAAAACTTACTTAAAAAAAACCTTAAAAACTTAAAATCTCCATAACCCACACAAGCAAGGACTGTGTAACCTTTTTTATGACAAACAAAGGGTCCTTGTGGGCAAGAGTGAGGTGGCCCTAGGGGGTGTGGCCAGATCTGCCTGGGCCCATTGGTTCCGCTACCTCACAGGAGCCAGTGTGAGGTCACAGTTGTTAGCTATATAAGGCCGAGGCTCAGGTGGATCGCTTGTGGGTGACGTAGGAGTCGGACGGCAAGTGTTGGTGGTAATTTGGTGATCGGGTTGGTGGTATGGAGAGTGGAGCTTCTGTTTCCATGGAGATATACAGGGTGGGTGCTGAGTGGCATGAGGGAACATCTTGGGAGGACTACAGTGACAGGTCCAGCAGTCACAGCCTCCAGGAAATCTATGAGGTGCTGGGCTCGACCACCAAGTCCTGCAGTCACTGGCTCCAGAAGAACTATGAGGTGCTGTGCCTCTTTGCCGAAGGCGGCTTTGGTAGGATCCTCCTGGCTGAACACTATGGCACAGGGATGCAGGTCGCTGTGAAGGAGTTAGCGAAGGCAAAGGTGCCAGCAGCCTGCATTACATCGGAGGTGGAGATCCTGAAGGACATTCAACACCCTAACATCGTACAGCTGCTGGAGGTCATCGAAAGCAAGGACAAAGTATACCTGGTCCTAGAGTATGTGACGGGGGGAAACCTGTGGCAACGGATCCGCAGGACTGAAAACCACAGGCTGCCAGAGGAGGAGGCCCGAGGGATATTTCAAGATATTGCGGGAGCCGTGAATTATTGTCATACCCAGGGAATTGTACACGGGGACCTCAAACCCCAAAATGTTTTGATCAACCCCCAAGGTCACGCCAAAATCTGTGACTTTGGGATGGGATTCCGGTTCCTCCCTGGGCAGAAAGTGGCCGGGGTTGTTGGCACTCTGAAATACTCTGCCCCAGAGCAGCTCATGCATGGGAGGTATGAAGGCCCTCCCCTGGATGTTTGGGCCCTTGGAATCATCTTATATGAAATGCTCACGGGGAAGCTCCCCTTTAATGGGGATAAAACAGAGATGGTCCAAACTATGCTATCTGGGAGGTGCTCTTGCCCCCAGTCCATCTCCCTGGATGCCCAAGATCTCATCCGGAACCTCCTGGACTCCAACCCCAGGATGCGGCCAACAGTGCAGGAGGTGCTGCAGCACCAGTGGCTCCAAGGTGTGCCACCCCCCAGTCCTCCTGAGCTGCTCCCTATGGCCGACAAAATGGCAATCCTCAATGTTATGGAAGGCATGGGATTTAACCAGCAGAAGGTCCTTGACTCAGTGAGGAGAAAGATGTGCAACCACGAGATGGCCACATTCCTGCTGTTGCAGAGCCTGGCACTCCAGGGCCCACACTTAAGGATCGGTGTGAACCCTGTGTGGGCACCTGAGGATGAGGATGCCCCTGAACAGGAAACAGCATCACCTTCAACAGCTCCTGCACCCTCATCTCACATCCCCCGGAGGAGTGCCAGCGCCCCTGTCACCTGCACGGGCCTCTTATTTCCTGGGGTGGAGCCCACAGGAGGGCAGGGGGGCGGAGACTCCCAGCCACCCATTCCCATCCCCAGGACGCCAACTCCCGGCATGTCCTGCCAGCCTATCCCTGCCGCTCCCAGGGTGTTCTGCCAGCCTGGCCCTGGGGCTTCCTGCTCTAGCTCCAGCCCCACCTCCACCCCTAGCAGCAGAGGGAGGCGATGCTGGAAGGCTCTGAAGAGGAGCATCAGAGGCTGCCTGACAGCCCTATGCTGCTGCTGCCTGCCACCCTCAGGGCGCCACCAACACAAGGTGGCCCCAATGTAAGTAGTACCCAGCAGAGACCCAGACAACCCTCAAGGAGGGAGGGAGGTTCAAGAGCTTCCTGTGAGTGGGCTGTGTCCTGATGATGTCTTTTCAATTGTCAGGGAGGAGAGGAAGGCAGAGGGATGGAGGAGTCATGGTCATAGGGAAGAGTCTCAGATGGACAGGAGGACTTGCTGTGGGGTCTACTGCAGAGGAGGGTGGGGGTGACCACAGCCAACAATAGCATCTGATGTTTCCACATGTCTGCTATGTGTCCATTTCACACATCTCTTTGCATTTTTAGTACAGATCCTTGAGAAGTGACTCCGTAGACGTGGCCATCCTAATCATGGGGGATCAGCCACGAAGTAGGAGGCCATGGTGAGTTACCCTGCAGCCCTGTCTAGGGAGCTGGAGGGAAAGGAGAGGTCAAGGACACCCATGCATCCTGTGGGAGGGAGGGGGGTGTGCAGCACAGAAGGCTGTGTGGGCATCAGGAGCTGAGATTCAGTGGGAGGAAGACAGAGCAGCAGCAGGAGGGGGATTCCCTGACTTGTGTCCCTCTGCCCCAGGGAGGCTCCCCTAGGACCAGGGAGTGCCAGGCACTTTGGAGCCCCCAGACCACAGCCTCCCAACTGGGTGCAGGTAGATGTGGGTGCTGGGTGAGGGTGGGCTTTGTTGAGCACAGCTGTGACTTTATCCCACAGACCTCCATGGCCTGGGGCTTCTCTCTGCTCACCTCCTGGCATGTCCACATGTGAGGGCTTCCATCAAGAAGCCGCCGAGTTGGCGCTGGAAGGACATTGAGCCCAGGTGAAGAGAGGCAGTACTGCCTGTTCTGTGGATGGGGACACTGTGTTGTTCCCTCGTCCCCCGTGCAGAAGCCTAGACTCGGCCATGCTGTGAGCAGCCCAGGAATATGCAGAGGCCACTCTGATCCTCTGTCCACTGAGTTCATGGTAGGAGCCGCCCCTGCCCAGTCACCAGACAGGTGTGTGACAGCGTCTCCACATCATCCCAGTTCCAGCCATGGAGCAGCCTGGCCCAGATGTCAGTGCAGCCCAATGGTCCTGGTCCTAGGCCCCGAGCCCCATAGCTAACATCTCTGTGGCCTCCCCACCTCCTCTTCTGTCATTGAGGACACAGTTGGCCCCAGCCCAAGGCAGTCTGCTTCCAGGACTTCTCTCAAACTTGGCCTGTCTTTTCCCCATTCACCATCAGCACTGTAGAGCTTTGTTCATGGCACAGATGTCGGGGACACTCAGAGCCAGGACGATGGTTCGGCTGCTACAGACACCAGTGGTGCTGGGCCAATGCTGAGGGCTTCTGTGGGTGACAGCAGGAGGGAGCCACAAGATTGAAGAACATGGAGACAGGCAAGGGATCAAGTTGAGGCAGCTTCTGCCCCAGAGCAGCTGGCTGAGGATCGATTCAGTGCCAACACCCAGAAACAGCTCTGCCGTGTGGCCACCACAGTCAGCAGCGCTTCAGCACAGTGACACTTGTGATCATCTGAGAGTGCTCAGTGCCCAGTGCTGCTCTTCCTCTTCCTGCTGTCAGGATCACTGGGATTTTATGCACGAGGAGCGTGAATCATGGAGGGATAAGGTGAAGTCCGAGATTTCCACAGCCAGAGCAGGGTAGAGCTGGGATTCCAGTCTGGATCCCACAAGCTCTCAGTCATGCTGTCATCTAGCGAGGAAGACAGACTAGGGCATCAAACCAGGAGAGGCAGCATTGGCACCAAGAGGGCTGTGTTCATAGCTTTCCAGGCTGTGGCAGGACACCTGACATTCATCAGCAGAGGTGTCCGTCCAGGGTCACTGTGTGCTTGGGGCCGCACAGCACTTCGTGGCAGGAGTGTTGGAGGAGGAAGCCCCTCACCTCCTAGCACCTGGGAAGCAGAGAGTCAGGAAGAGGCCAGGTACCAATATCCCTGTCAAGGCCACGCCCTTGACCTCTCAGGCTGCCGGGCTGCAGTCATCTCAGGAAGGTGTCTCTGGGCCCTTGGCATCTTAGGAGGGGCCTTCATTGGAGGTGGAAGGTGCTCCATTCCATCCACAGGTGCTGGCTGATTTCCTGGGATTTCTTTTTTTGGGACCTGGCCCCATTGTGGGCCAGGGGCCCAGGATCCCCCTGGAATCAGATGGTGTGGCCATTCCAGTCCAGCGCGGAGCTCATGCCCGGCATGCTATAGCACTGCAGCCAGGCTCTGAAGGCAGAGAAGACTTCCTCTCTGTGCTCTGGCCCATAGCCTTTGCTCCCCAGCTGGACCACTTCCTTGGGCACTGAGTGGCACAGTTCCAGCAGGTCCAGGTTCTGCAGCTTAACCCTGATCTTCTGGCTCCGAGTGAGCTCCGGGCTTGGCTGGTGTCCCTGCAGGGCCTCCAGGACTGTGCACGCCTTCTCAAAGGGAGGGATCCTCAGCTGCAACAGGATCTCTGCTCCGAGGTAGTTGCCAATGCCATTGAAGAACCACTGGTCCGGGAGGGCCAGATGGACCAGTTGAAGGCCTTGTCTGCCGGGTTTCACAGCACATTTTCTCTGAACTATTCATTCTCCAGGTGGACACAGGGCCCAAGGTCTGGCTGCTACTTGTTCGCTGGGTCCCAGTGGCCAAAGCGCTGGATGACTGGTTGTCATCATCTTCCCCCCCGGGCACCAATGCCATGCTGTTGATACATGTATCTCTGGCGAGATGACACCTGAGCCAGCCTGGCTCCCCCTTGGGAGGATGGGGTGTCTCTCCACAGTCCTGTCTCCAGTTCAGCAGACACCACACTCTTGCCCTGGTTCTCAGGCCTGCCATGCCCAGGCCTCCCCTGCCCCACTCTGGGCCTCTCTAGCAGGCACAGGAGTGAGAGATGCTCAGCCCACTCAGCAGACACCCACCAGGAGGAAGAGGGCTCCCAAGCCCCAGGCCCCTGGCTCATAGGAAGGGCTGGGTGAGAGCAGGACAGAGGGCACAGGGAGGGGAGCAGAGCTGAGGCAGCCAGGTGGGAAGTGAGAAGCAGAGGAGCTGCCTGAGGGGACGGGAAGGCCCCGAAGTCTGCACATAGAAGAGGGGCTCAAGATACTGCCTCATGTTGCTGGACTCCTCACTACAACCCTACGAAGCTGGCCAGGCAGTTAGGCTGCAGGCGATCAAAACTCAGAATTTACGTGACTTGGACTACATTGGTTCATTTGTTCAAAGGAAGAGAACACAGAGAAGCCTGGTCAATCTTAATACTATCCCTGAGGGAACTTTTTTAAATTCACCAAGGCAAAGCTCTCTTAGCCAGAATGTCATTCGAGGAAGAATTTGTGATTTGACATGCAAAAGCTTTCTCCAAATTATCAGTGAAGCACCAATATCCTGATTTCCTTGTGCTTTTCTGCGAAGTTGTTACAGCAGGAAAATTATGGCTCTGCGTTATTTTAGAGACACGGGTGAAGAATTTTGGAATCATGTACTGTGTAAACTGTGTAAAGCCGATATGTTATACTAAATCATGAGAGAGTCTAGAGAATCGCTACATTTTGAGCCAAATTTGAATCTTTATTGCCAGCGACTGAGAGTGCTCATGCTGGACAAACTCTCGGTGATGAAAATGGGCTTGAGAGTCTCCTTTAGGCGGCTCTTCTAGTTGTGGAGGGCTCAGGGAGAGGGGGAGCACAAGCGGAATCTCACAGGAGCTGAACTTTGCTAAGCTAGTGGGGCTGGGGAAGTTTCACACAGTTTAGTTGGAACCAACTATCACCCAGGTGCAGAGCGTTCTGTTCACAAGGTTGTAAAGATAACGCATAGCGGCAGACTGCTCTACCACATCGGAAGGTCACAAAGGTCACATATACTCGCTGACTCTTCTACCAAATGGGAAGGTTACAAAGATAACATAGAGTGGTAGACTGCTCTACCAAAAGAGAAGGTTTTAAAGATAACATACGGTTTCGGAATGCTCCACCACATGGGGTACAGTAGCATCAACTGAGGGGACCCCCAAGGGGTGAGGGGGAGGCAACCACCTGGAATCTACAAGAAATGGGGGGAACGGTGATGAGGCACAAAATGGAGTCAGGTTGGCTCTCACAGATGGATAAAATCTTCAGAATTCTAATTAAAGATGTAAATAGAAGATGCAAAAACTATAATATGATTTCAAACTTTTTTAATAAAATAAAAATATTTTTTAAAATTTTTTTATTTTAAAATTTTGTTTAATGCCAGTTTTTATTTGGCTGTATATACAATTTAAGCTATTAAAATTTGTACAATATTTACAAATTAAATAATCATCTGAAACTGTCTCCAGCAACTCTAACACCAAACTGAGGGGAAGAAAGACAGGGGCAAGCAGTCCTGGGCTCCCATGTTCCCTTCCTGTCCCAGAGCCTGTTCTAAACTAGAAATACCAGAAGCCAGCACTCATGCTCCTCCTTCCTGGGGTCAAGCATCAGGATTTCAAAAATTGATTTAAGCCAAAAGCCAGTAGGTGAGGAAGTTGCTCCAATCCTAACTCAAGAAAAGTCCTGCAGGCTCAACAGCAGCTTTCTTGGATTCTGGGTTGCAGTGGTTGAGGAGCAGGACGCCAGCCCTGAGCCCTGGTGCAGCTGGGCAGTGGCTGCTGGGTGAGGTGGCTCAGCCTCACTGGAGAAGCTGCTGGGGAAAGGGCCTAGGGGAGGGGCAGGGTCCCTCAGTGCTGCCCTCCTGCCCCCCCCACTCATTTTCCTCAGATATGTGGTTGCCAGGAAGATGTGGAAATGCCAGAGGGCATGGGGACACAGCTACCGCCACAAGGGGCTTCTGGGAAGATCGAAGTATGAAGAGGAGATTGGTACCAGTCTTGGCCAGAAGGCCAGCAGCAAGTTCCCGTTCTGCCTCCAGCCCTTCTGGGATCCACACTTGGGAATGGGAGCTAATGCTGTCCCGAACTGCAGCATGACCCCTCACACACAGTAGGACTCTGAGGAGCTGCCCTTCCCCCAGAAAGGGTGGAGAAGAGGCTCTTAGAGGCTGAACCTTCTGCCTTGCCAGGCCTAGCCAAGCCCTAGCACAGCACAGTGCTGCAGAGGTGGAGAGGACAGCAGAACGGACCAGCATCCCCATGGGAGTGGGGCCAACAGGAAACAGCCTTCTTTCCAGCTGGCCTCAGGAATGCCGCTTCCTCTTCGTCAGAGCTGGGGTTAGGACTCGCTGGTCAGATAGAGGGAGCTGGCATCTGGTGGCAAGATGCGTTCAAGTGAGGGCTGCAGGGCAGGACTGGGGCAAAGTCCCCGGGCAACAGGGGACTTGAGCTTTTGCAGGCGGCAGCGGCAGAGCTCTGCAGCATCTGGCTGTCCATCCTCCGGTAGCTCCTCGGTGCCCACCGACTCGGGAGCTGGAGGCTTTTCCGTTTCCTGGGCTGGGATGGGGTGGTGTCCCCAGAAGTGGGAGTGCTGGTGGAGGCCGCAGCGACCCCGTGGAAGCAGTCTCTTCCGTGGGGCTGACGGAAGTGTCGGGCCGGGAGCCTGTGCCCCAAGAAGGCTAGCACAGTGAGGTACTGGTTCATGTGCATGACGGCATCCAGCAGTGTGCACATGTTGCGCAGGCTCTGCAGCCTGGCCTCCAAGTGCTGTCGCTTGCGGCCTTCCAGAGCCCGAAGCTCCTCTGTGGTCAGCCCAGCAAAACTCACAGGGGCAAAGGCATAAGAGGAAGGCAAAGGGTGGAGGCGGGGCATGCCCATCCAGGGAGGAGGGAAGGGGAAGGCCATGTCAGGTATCATGTACAAACGGGCCTGACATCCTTTCAGCTCACTCCTGCACCAGCCTCCAAGCGTGGGGTGTGTGGGGGGAGGGGAACACCCATGACTGCTGCTGTCCCTGCAGCTGCCCCTGCCTTGGACTCCTGGGGGGGGACCCGCTGTCCCTCCAGCTGCTGACCCCTGGGGCAGTCCAGCTCCCATGCTAGCCTCTAGGGACCCCTGGAGGTCTGCTGCCTCCAAGGCCCTCAGTTGACCCATGAAGCGGGACACCAGTCCCCGCACCAGGAGAGGGGCCCAGGCCCAACCCATGGGGATGCTCCGGGGGCGTGGCCTCCGTCAGCAGACTCCAGCCTCGGATCCCTGGGCTCGGGCGCCAGCTTTCTCCAACCTGTGGGGAGGGTCACCTGCCAAGCCGAGCACCAATGGCACTGCAGGGGTACGGGTGGGGGCCTTTGACACTGAGCCTGATGAGTTCTCAGACTCTGACCGAGTCCGCACGGCCCTGCCAGCCTCGGGGAGCAGCACGGAGGAGCTGGAGTTGCTAGCAGGAGAGGTGCCCACCTGCAGCCCAGGGGCCTTTGACATGAGTGGGGTCTTGGGCTCTTTGCTGTGGGGAGCCCCCACCCTCAGCCCCCATGTCCCTCACATGGAAGAACCCAGAGTCGTTCCTGGGCCCCAATGCCGCCCTCGTGGACCTGGACTCCCTGGTGAGCCGGCCACACCCGCACCACCAGCAGCCAAGGCCTAGAACCCCTTCCTTCGGAGTGGAGCCCTGGCCGCTGGCCCCTCCATCACCAGCCCCTTCCAGCCAGCACCCCCTGCCACACTCACCTTGAGTCAGCTCCACCTCAGTCCTGTGCTCCTCACCCTGTCCCGGGCTCCACCCACTGCCATCTCTCCCCTTGTCGCCCCCTGCCCCCAACACTAACCCCTTCCTCCTATGTTTTGTTTTATTTTATTTTGTTTTATTTTTTTCACCTTATTAATACAGTGTTTATTTGTCTTCCCTCTGTCAAACCCTGAGCTGGTCATGCTTCCAGGCAGCCTGGGGAAGTGTATGGGAGGGGAACACATGGGCAGATGAGACACGGGAGAAAGAACTAGGTGAGGGGGAGAAGGGGTGAGAAAGGCCACCATCAGGCAGATGAGCCCCATGGCCTCTGAGAGGGTGAAAGCCAGAATGGTGTAGGAGAAGAGCTGCTGCTTCAGAGAAGGGTTCCTGGCCTAACTGATGTGAGGCTCCCAAACACAGTGCCAATCCCAGCCCCAGAGCCAGCAACCCTAACTGCGGCAGCCCCAGTTCCGGGGAACTTGGCTGCTGTGTCCATGTCCCTGGAAGTGATGCTGGTTTGGAAGCTGTGGCTAGGGACGAGTGAAGTCAGGGCAAGAGGGACTGCAAAGCTGCAGAGGCCCTCATCTGTCGGTGTCTCTGGTCTGTCCAGCACGACCCCAGACAGCAACTGGCTCAGCAGCGGGGAGGTGCTCCGGACCACAGAGGGGCTGGAGATGGATCTGGGACAGGCGTACTTTTCAGGGGGAGAGGGGCCATGGCAGGAGAGCTGCTCCCAGGGCTGTTTTGTGTAAATGAAGAGCACTGTATTCATGTTGATTTCTAATTACATGACATGCAGATCCATCTCATACCCTTGGTGTGGGGCCATGCTTAGGTCCTGAATCGTGTCATTCCACAGCTTGGGGAAAGAGCCATATTTAGAAACCATTTTTAAAGGACTAAAATGGTTATTGTGACCTGTTGGCTCTTAGACCCTTTTACTAATGGAGGTTATCTATAAGTGTGATATTTTGTCATAATTTTTCTTTTAACTTTATCTGTAAAAAGATTAAAAATTTAATACATTCACAAAACAATTACCATAATTTTTTCTAATGACTCATAATAGAGCCACCAATGTACCTAGAAACTGCCACAAGAGGTCAGAAATTGGAGGTCCTTCTTATAATCAGCTTTATTACTATGGTTTTGATGGTATATATGTTTGGGTTATACTTTTCTACTGGGTGTTCAAGACCAAGTTCAGGCGAGACCTATATTAATAAGAATTAACTACTTTCTATCTATCAATGTCAATTAAGTCTCCTCAGGCATTCCTTTGCACCCTGTAGAGAGCTTTTCAGCTCCTGTCAGTGTCAGCCATCAGGATGTCATGGCCTTGCTTGACCATGTTGCTTTCTGTGAAAGCACGCGAGATTTTTTTCCCTTAAGTGACACTCCATTGGCACACTATTGATTTTTGTCTTTTTGGTGTCCAATAATCTCCCTGCTCAAGAGGTTGAGTGACTTAACCAAAGTTGTAAGAGCTTGTAGAAAAGGTTCTCTCATGTCCTGGGTTGTCTGTAGACCTTGAAGCACCAGGGTCAATATATTGGGTGTCTTCTTAGCTCAATTATCTTTCTAGTTCTGGTCTCTAAACTTTAGTCGTTCCACACCCAGAAGAGAAGATCAATACCATTAGCATTGCAATGGGAGTAGTGAACTTGATTATTATAATTTTATCTGGATATCAAGCATTTTGAAATATAAAATATAGAAGGATGCTATTTTTATCAATCACGGTTCTTCTTGTAGTTGAATTCCAGTAAAATGTTAAGCAAAAAAAGCTTCAAATCAAGAGCCACACATATTTTGGTATGAAATCATGATGACATTTTCTTTATAACTCACTTAAATGTCCATCTTGGTATAAAATAGGCATTGTTAAACATACTCATTCTCCTCCCAAAACACAAAAACTCTTATCTAAATTGTTCTCCTTTGATAGGATGCCACCTGAAGAAAATACAATAGCCTACATATGTACCTGTTATCATAAGTAGCCGGAGCATAAGAGAAAGGCAAATACCTGAATCAAAAGGAGCTTTTTGCCATAAACAATATATTAGAAAATCTGTACAATCAGAAAGCATGAGCACATTTAGTATACCAAAAAATTAACAATAATAATTATCACAGTTATATGAAACCTTATGCCCTTTAATTTAGTTTGGTACCGAAAGTATGTTTTTAATAAAACCTTGTTGTTTTTCTTTTTTCACAGAAAATTTAACTTTGGAAAATGACCAAGGTAAGCATATCACAAAAATATATTTAGAACTTAAGCCTTTGGTGATAAACAATGTAAAACTATTACAATAACATATTTAAGTAATATTCATTGATGTCTCTTATAAGGTTATGAAAACTATCAAAGTCAGTCTGTTGTAACACTATGGAAACTGTTGAGGTCCCCCTAGTGAGCAAAGGCTGGAAAATAGTCCCATGCAGCCACTCTTTTGTTCACCAAGAGGAGTCCTGTTACCAGCTTTTCCAAACTTAAGGGTTTCCATTGTCATCTTGACAAACCTTTTTAAATAACATATAAAAACAAGATTGTAACAATGAATACATGGAATGGTTATATTTAGACAACAATATGCATTATATCATTTTCATCTGGTAGCAACTTGTGTGTGGGGGGGAAGGAAACACATTCCTTCAACTTTATTATTATTATTATTTTTTGGTACAGGGGATCAAACTTGGGTCCTTGTGCTTGTGAGGCAGGTGGCAGAACCACTGAGCTAAATCCCTGCCCTAACCTTTATTTATAAAGCAATTTCAATTATAGGCAAATATCTTTTTTTTTTTAATCTTTTTAAAGGAAAAAAAGGAAAAAAATGTAGAGCTCAAACAAAATAGCTGTATGACCAAACAAACATATAAGATAATTTGTTTATAAAACAGAGTGCCCTCAAATATATTTAGCCTACTTGAATAATAATATCCTTTGGAATTTTTAGGTTTATAAGTGTAAATAAGACTAGTCAAAACTTTTCATAAGCCAATTAACACAGTTCTCTTGTAGAATTAGAATCATAAGAAATGAAAGCTCTTTATGCCTGTAAATGCAAATCTTTTATAAAAAAGTTGAAACCAACAAGCAAACATACATATTTCCTTGATAAATCACTTCCACACACCTTCTCAATATACCTAGGTCTTCTGGTCTTGTATATCTCTCTTTATCCTAACAAGACAAACATACAAAATCCTCTCATATCAAAAATATATCTTTTACCTATAGCCTTCTTAATATTTTTTCTTCCTGACACTTACTATAAACTTTCTATAACAATCTTGTCTTCACCAATATAAATTTTAAAGTGTCCCCTTTTTTCTCTTTTCAGATTGTTACATTTTAAAATTTAGCTGCCGATAAAGAACAGTAGTAACCTTGAATTCTTCAACAAAGTACAGAAAAGAGCACGTTAACCTTATAATTACAATTCAAGACTTTGCAATGCACAAGAAATGTTTTAAGCACACCAATCAAACATAAACTCAAATTGAAACAAAGGTACATTGATCAATGAGCTAACATTTGTAATTTGATTTATCTTACAAAATCTCTTTATATCTGGTAGAGCATGGTTGCTATTTCTCTGGCTTGTTTTGGATTCCAGAGTTTTGCAGGCAGCATCAGGCTGATAACACAGCACTAGCCTTGGGAATCTTAAAGCTGAGAGTGTTTCTCACTGTTTTGTTTTATGCTCTTCAGAGCTTTCTAGCTGTTTTCATTCCATATACTTATCTTTTCATTACAATTCTTTTTTTGGAGGTGGTACTGGTGATCAAACTCAGGATCTTGTAAGTGGTGGAACCACTGAGCTAAATCCCCGGCCCCTTCATTACAATTCTTATTTGTGAAAATGGTTATATCTATCTTTTGCAGCATTTATTTCAACAGTGCAGGCCAGCTTAGGCTGAAAGTGATTTTTGATATTTAATTATTTCTTGTAGTATTTATTTCAACACTGCATGCCAGCTTGGGGCAAAAGTGATGACCCCATGCTTTGGTATGAGCTGACTACATTTACTACCTTCTTGCATCTGAAGCATCTACTGCTTTTTCTGGGTTTTGTTTCCGGTTTGGACTTTCTTATCTAGAGGAGAGGTGCACTGCATCATCAATTCTTTGTTTTTCTTTTTCTTTTTTCCTTTTTATTCTGAGTAGCCTTACTGAGCAGGCCATTGCTCACGGTTCAAGTGCCCACAATGGGAGTCATTTAGTGTAGACTCCTGCAGTTATGTTCCAGTCCCCTGCCCAGTATATGATGCAGGCTTGAGGAAAAAAAATATATTAGGACATAGAACTGAGAGAGAGAACATGAGTTGCCAGGATGACCAATGCCAGTGCAACCAACAAAGGCCCTGGCCAGTCCCAGGCACTGACTTTCATTGGAAATCAATCAGGGTAAAGGCAAGCTACATGCATTGTCTATGAAAATTAATGTAAACAAGGCTCAGAAGGACAAGACAAAGCATTCTCAAATTAGGAACAGAATAGACAAATATGTGGTTGTAATTTGAACAATGTCTTTTGTCAGAAGATTTTAGTTGTGGGAATAGAATTGGGTGGGAGTTACACTGACCTTGTCACATAGGCTTTGGCCAGACTCACTTCTAAAAACAAGCCAACTGTGGGTTTAACTCTTTACACCCTCCTTTGGGCATAATGAGTATCAGAGTTCTCTGAAAATACAAAAGCATAACTTAGTCAAATGGGGATGCAGAAAGCTTTGCCCAGTTCAAATGAATCAAGGCAGCTGGAGTGCCAACATGAACATCAGGTAAAGTCAGTTTCTGGGTGAAGATGGTCACCCAGGATAAAGCAGGTTGTTTCATGAAAAAGACATCAATTGATCACAAGCACAGAAGAAATGAGAACATTTATACATCTAATAACACAGCTTCAAATACATAAAACTGACAAAAATAAAAAGGACCAGTGAATACACAATCGTGGTCAGACATTTGGATAGAAAAATTAAACTCAACTTGCAAGGACCTGAAGATGTGTACATTATGGACAAAAGTGTAGTAACTGACAGTTATAGGAACATTTCAACAAAACAAGAGGGCAGCATTCACTGGTTTGCAGTGTATATGGAAGAAAATTTCAAGGGCAGACCCACAGTTATAGTCACAAAATAAATATCAATCCATTGAAAAGGATTTAAATTATAAAAAATATGCTCTCTCACTATGACGAAATACATTCTGAAATACAGGACAGCACTACTGATTGATCATAAAGCCTGAAAGGATAAAGAGATGAGGGGAGAAGTTCAGGCCAGTCAGTTCAACAACTGTGATAAAATGGACAGATTTCTTGAAAGACAACAGTGATCCAAGCACTATGGGGGGTGGACTTCAAGACCCAGGTGAAGCCTGTGCATGCGGAGTAGGATAATGATGGGGTGGCAGAGGAAATGTCATCATCCTGGACAGGTCATGGCCAATCATCTCTCCTCACAAACAGGAAGGTCAGCAAGCCTGTAACATGCATTGTCCACTTATTCCTTGGAGTAAAGCCCCCAGGACAGCAGGGGAGCAGAGGCTCCCAGCTACATATTCCCACGCAGATCCCCAACACCGAGCTTGTCATGGCCTCCTATGCCTGGAGTTCCCAGTGACTCCTGCTATCCTAGCCTTGCCATCCTACAGTATGTGATGAAGAAGATCTGTGCAACACATCCACTGGACGGAGAATCACAGGCTGCCAGAGGACTTAGCATGTTGGGGGGGGGTATTCCAAGATCTTGTAGGAGCCATCCAATATTGTCATGAGCAGGGAATCTTAGACGGGGACCTCAAACAAGAGATCCTTTCGGCAGACAACCAAGGCAAGGCTAAGATCAGGGACTGGGGGTTGAGGCTTTCGATCTTCCCAGGTAGGAAGAGACTGATTCCATGTGTGGTGAAATATTCTGGCCAAGAGATGATCTTGGGCAGGAGGTATGAAGGCCTTCACCTGGATGTTTGGTGGCATTTTATAACAACTGGTAACTGGGAAGCTCCCCTGTTATGGGGATACAACATGGAAACAAAAAGAACCTATACAGGAAGTTATCTGGCCCCTAACCTCTCTCCTTGGATGAAAAGACCTCATGAAGAACCTCATTGTCTCCAGACCCAGGATGTGGGCAACCCTACAGTAGGTGCCACAACACTGGTGGCTCAGGGCTATGCCACCAAATGGTTTAATCGACTACCAAGGTCATGCCAAAATCTGTGACTTTGGGGAGGGGTTCCGGTTCGTCCCTGGGCAGGAGGTGTCCGTGGTTCCTGGCACTCTGAAAGACTGTGCCCCAGAGCAGCTCTTGTATGGGAGGTATGAAGGCCCTCCCCTGGATGCTTGGGCCCTTGGCATCATTTTGTACGAACTGCTCACCGGGCAGCTCCCTTTTGATGGGGATACCACAGAAAAATAAAAAACATCCTATCCAGGAGGTTATCTTGCCCCTATTCTCTCTCCCTGGATGCCAAAAACCTCATGAAGAACCTCATTATCTCCAGACCCAGGATGTGGGCACCCCTAAGGTAGGTGCCACAACACTGGCGACTCAGGGCTATAGCACCAAGTGTTTTAATAGACTACAAGGTCATGCCAAAATCTGTGACTTTGGGGCCGGGTTCCGTTCCTCCCTGGGCAGGAGGTGGCCATGGTTCTGAAATACTGTGCCCCAGAGCGACTCTTGCATGGGAGGTATGAAGGCCCTCCCCTGGATGCTTGGGCCCTTGGCATCATTTTGTATGAACTGCTCAACGGGCAGCTCCCCTTTGATGGGGATACCACATAAAAATAAAAAACATCCTATCCAGGAGGTTATCTTGCCCCTATTCTCTCTCCCTGGATGCCAAAAATCTCACGAAGAACCTCATTATCTCCAGACCCAGGATGTGGGCACCCCTAAGGTAGGTGCCACAACACTGGCGACTCAGGGCTATAGCACCAAGTGTTTTAATAGACTTCAAGGTCATGCCAAAATCTGTGACTTTGGGGCCGGGTTCCGGTTCCTCCCTGGGCAGGAGGTGGCCATGGTTCCCAGCACTCTGAAATACTGTGCCCCAGAGCGACTCTTGCATGGGAGGTATGAAGGCCCTCCCCTGGATGCTTGGGCCCTTGGCATCATTTTGTATGAAATGCTCAACGGGCAGCTCCCCTTTGATGGGGATACCACAGAAAAATAAAAAACATCCTATCCAGGAGGTTATCTTGCCCCTATTCTCTCTCCCTGGATGCCAAAAATCTCACGAAGAACCGCATTATCTCCAGACCCAGGATGTGGGCAACCCTACAGTAGGTGCCACAACACTGGCGGCTCAGGGCTATACCACGAAATGTTTTAATCGACTACCAAGGTCATGCCAAAATCTGTAACTTTGGGGCCGGGTTCCAGTTCCTCCCTGGGCAAGAGGTGGCTGGGGTTCCTGGCACTCTGAAATACTGTGCCCCAGAGCGACTCTTGCATGAGAGGTATGAAGGCTCTGGGCATCATCCTGTATGAACTGCTCACGGGGCAGCTTCCCTCTGATGGGGATAAACTGCAGAAAATCCAAACTATGCTATCTGGGAGGTACTCTTGCCCCCAGTCCATCTCCCGGGATGCACAAGATCTCATCAGGAACCTCCTGGACTCCAACCCCAGGATGCGGCCAACAGTGCAGGAGGTGCTGCAGCACCAGTGGCTCCAAGGTGTCCCAACCCCCAGTCCTCCTGAGCTGCTCCCTATGCCCCCCCAGATGGCAATCCTCAATATCACGGATGGCACGGGATTTAACCTGCTGAAGGTCATCGACTCAATGAGGAGAAAGGCATGCAACAAAGAGATGGCCACATTCCTATTACAGAGCCAGGCACTCCAGGGCGGACCCTTAAGGATCTATGTGAATGCTGTGTGTGCACCTGATGAGGATACAACTGAAGAAGAAATAGCATCACCCTCAACAGCTCCTGCACCCTCATCTCACATCTCCCGGAGGAGTGCCAGTGCACCTGTCACCTTCACAGGCCTCTTATTTCCTGGGATGAAGCCCACAGGAAGGCAGGGCGGCGGAGACTCCCAGCCACCCATTCCCATCCCCAGGACGCCAACTCCCGGCATGTTCTGCCAGCCTATCCCTGCCGCTCCCAGGGTGTTCTGCCAGCCTGGCCCTGGGGCTTCCTGCTCTAGCTCCAGCCCCACCTCCACCCCTAGCAGCAGAGGGAGGCGATGCTGGAAGGCTCTGAAGAGGAGCAGCAGAGGCTGCCTGAAAGCCCTGTGCTGCTGCTGCCTGCCACCCTCAGGGCGCCACCAACACAAGGTGGCCCCAATGTAAGTAGTACCCAGCAGAGACCCAGACAACCCTCAAGGAGGGAGGGAGGTTCAAGTGCTTCCTGTGAGTGGGCTGTGTCCTGATGTCTTTTCAATTGTCAGGGAGGAGAGGAAGGCAGAGGGATGGAGGAGTCATGGTCATAGAGAAGAGTCTCAGATGGACAGGAGGACTTGCTGTGGGGTGTACTGCAGATGAGGGTGGTGGTGACCGCAGCCAACAATAGCATCTGATGTTTCCACATGTCTGGTATGTGTCCATTTCACACATCTCCTTGCATTTTTAGTACAGATCCTTGAGAAGTGACTCCGTAGACGTGGCGATCCTACTCATGGGGGATCAGCCACGCAGGAGGAAGCCATGGTGAGTCACCCTGCAGCCCTGTCTAGGGAGCTGGAGGGAAAGGAGAGGTCAAGGACACCCATGCATCAGGGGGTGGGCAGCACAGAAGGCTGTGTGGGCATCAGGAGTTGAGATTCAGTGGGAGGAAGACAGAGCAGCAGCAGGAGGGGGATTCCTCCTTGTGGACTTGACTTGTGTCAAGTCCTCTGACTCAGGGAGGCTCCCCTAGGACCAGGGAGTGCCAGGCACCTTGGAGACCCCAGACCACAGCCTCCAAACTGGGTGCAGTTGATGTGGGTGCTGGGTGAGGGTGGGCTTTGTTGAGCACAGCTGTGACTTTATCCCACAGACCTCCATGGCCTGGGGCTTCTCTCTGCTCACCTCCTGGCATGTCCGCGTGCGGGGGCTTCCATCAAGAAGCGGCCAAGTTGGCGTTGGAAGGACATTGAGCCCAGGTGAAGAGAGGCAGTACTGCCTGTTCTGTGGATGGGGACACTGTGTTGTTCCCTCGTCCCCCATGCAGAAGCCTGGACTCGGCCATGCCATGAGCAGCCCAGGAATATGCAGAGGTCACGCTGATCCTCTGTCCACTGAGTTCATGGTAGGAGCCTCCCCTGCCCAGTCACCAGACAGGCGTGTGACAGTGTCTCCACATCATCCCAGTTCCAGCCATGGAGCAGCCTGGCCCAGATGACAGTGCAGCCCAACGGACCTGGTCCTAGGCCCCGAGCCCCATAGCTAACATCTCTGTGGCCTCCCCACCTCCTCTTCTGTCATTGAGGACACAGTTGGCCCCAGCCCAAGGCAGTCTGCTTCCTGGACGTCTCTCAAACTCGGCCTGTCTTTTCCCATGCTCCATCAGCACTGTAGAGCTTTGTTCATGGCACAGATGTCGGGGACACTCAGAGCCAGGACGATGGTTCGGCCGCTACAGACACCAGTGGTGCTGGGCCAATGCTGAGGGCTTCTGCGGGTGACAGCAGGAGGGAGCCACAGGATTGAAGAACATGGAGACAGGCAAGGGATCAAGTTGAGGCAGCTTCTGCCCCAGAGCAGCTGGCTGAGGATCGATTCAGTGCCAACACCCAGAAACAGCACTGCCATGTGGCCAGCACAGTCAGTAGAGCTTCAGCACAGTGACACTTGTGATCATCTGAGAGTGCTCAGTGCCCAGTGCTGCTCTTCCTCTTCCTGCTGTCAGGATCACCGGGATTTTATGCACGAGGAGCGTGAATCATGGAGGGATAAGGTGAAGTCCCAGATTTCCACAGCCAGAGCAGGGTAGAGCTGGGATTCCAGTCTGGATCCCACAAGCTCTCAGTCATGCTGTCATCTAGCGAGGAAGACAGACTAGGGCATCAAACCAGGAGAGGCAGCATTGGCACCAAGAGGGCTGTGTTCATAGCTTTCCAGGCTGTGGCAGGACACCTGACATTCATCAGCAGAGGTGTCCGTCCAGGGTCACTGTGTGCTTGGGGCAGCGCAGCACTTCGTGGCAGGAGTGTTGGAGGAGGAAGCCCCTCACCTCCTAGCACCTGGGAAGCAGAGAGTCAGGAAGAGGCCAGGTACCAATATCCCTGTCAAGGCCACGCCCTTGACCTCTCAGGCTGCCGGGCTGCAGTCATCTCAGGAAGGTGTCTCTGGGCCCTTGGCATCTTAGGAGGGGCCTTGATTGGAGGTGGAAGGTGCTCCATTCCGTCCACAGGTGCTGGCTGATTTCCTGGGATTTTTGGGGGGACCTGGCCCCATTGTGGGCCAGGGGCCCAGGATCCCCCTGGAATCAGATGGTGTGGCCATTCCAGTCCAGTGCGGAGCTCATGCCCGGCATGCTATAGCACTGCAGCCAGGCTCTGAAGGCAGAGAAGACTTCCTCTCTGTGCTCTGGCCCATAGCCTTTGCTCCCCAGCTGGACCACTTCCTTGGGCACTTGAGTGGCACAGTTCCAGCAGGTCCAGGTTCTGCAGCTTAACCCTGATCTTCTGGCTCAGAGTGAGCTCTGGGCTTAGCTGGTGTCCCTGCAGGGCCTCCAGGACTGTGCACGCCTTCTCAAAGGGAGGGATCCTCAGCTGCAACAGGATCTCTGCTCCAAGGTAGTTGCCAATGCCATTGAAGAACCACTGGTCCGGGAGGGCCAGATGGACCAGTTGAAGGCCTTGTCTGCCGGGTTTCACAGCACATTTTTTCTGAACTATTCATTCTCCAGGTGGACACAGGGCCCAAGGTCTGGCTGCTACTTGCTCGCTGGGTCCCAGTGGCCAAAGCGCTGGATGACTGGTAGTCATCATCTTTCCCCCTGGGCACCAATGCCATGTTGTTGGTACATGTATCTCTGGCGAGATGACACCTGAGCCAGCCCGGCTCCCCCTTGGGAGGATGGGGTGTCTCTCCACAGTCCTGTCTCCAGCTCAGCAGACACCACACTGTTGCCCTGCTTCTCAGGCCTGCCACGCCCAGGCCTCCCCTGCCCCACTCTGGGCCTCTCTAGCAGGCACAGGAGTGAGAGATGCTCAGCCCACTCAGCAGACAACCACCAGGAGGAAGAGGGCTACCAAGCCCCACCTTCCCACGTGTACAGAGCCAGGCACTCTGGGGGCTAGGCTTCAGGACCCAGGTGAAGCCTGTGGATGTGCTCTAGGATCACGATGGGGATGCAGAGGAAATTTCATCATCCTGCACAGGTCATGCCCTTTTCAATGCTCCTTAGCAGCAAGCGTGTCAGTGAGCCTGCCACTAACACTGGCATCTCCTACCCAGGAATGAATCCCCCAGGAGAAAACACCAGCAGAAGCTAGAATAGTGACTTAGGGGTGAGGTTGTGCATATTCCCTGGGCAGGAGGAGGCTGTGTTTCCAAGGATGCAGAAATATTAGGCTCCAGAGATGATCTTGAGCAAGATGTTTGAAGGCCCTCACCTGGATGTTTGGGGTCATTTTATAGGAATTGGTAACTAGGAAGCTCCCCTTTTATGGGGATGCCAAATTGAATTTATAAGATCCTCCCCGGAAGTTCTCTTGTCCCTACTGTGTCTACCTGGATACCAAAGACCTCATGAGGAACCTCCTCAACTCCAGTCGCGGGATGCAGCCAACAATGCAGCAGGTGCTTCGGCACTGGCAGCTCAGGGGTGGACCACCACACAGTCCTCCTCAGCTTCTCCCTACAAACCAAAAGATCGCAATTTTCAATCCTTAGAGCCAGGATCTGATTCAACCCACTAAATGTCATGAACCAGATAAGGAGAAAGCAACACAACGAGGAGATGGCCACCTTCCTGCTGGTGCAGAAGCAGGAGCTCCAGTGGCTGGACTTCAGGACCTGGGTGAAGCCTGTGCATGTGGATGAGGATGATGAGTGGAGTGCAGCAGAAATGACTTCATCATTTTGGACAGGTCATGCCTGGTCATCTCTCCTCACCAGCAGGAAGGCCAGCCAGCCTGCTAGCTGCACAGGCACCTTATATGCAGAAGTGAAGCTCCCAGGAAAGGACAGCAGAAGTTCCTATCCATGCATTCCCAGTGGTGGGACCCCAACTGGCAGCATGTCCTGCCCTCTTAGCCCTGGAGTTCCCAGGGACTCCTGCCATCCTAGAGTATGTGATGGGGAAGACCTGTGGCAACACATCCACTGGACAGAGAATCACAGGCTGCCAGGAAACTTAACCTGGGGGTGGGGTGGGGATATTCCAAGATCTTGTAGGAGCCATCCAATATTGTCATGAGCAGGGA
This sequence comes from Heterocephalus glaber, assembly GCF_053883595.1. Lineage (NCBI taxonomy): Eukaryota > Metazoa > Chordata > Mammalia > Rodentia > Bathyergidae > Heterocephalus > Heterocephalus glaber. Next base: position 189,298 of record NW_028258387.1, read on the forward strand.
ATCTTAGATGGGGACCTCAAACAAGAGATCCTTTCGGCAGACAACCAAGGCAAGGCTAAGATCAGGGACTGGGGGTTGAGGCTTTCGATCTTCCCAGGTAGGAAGAGACTGTTTCCATGTGTGGCGAAATATTCTGCCCGAGAGATGATCTTGGGCAGGAGGTATGAAGGCCTTCACCTGGATGTTTGGTGGCATTTTATAACAATTGGCAACTGGGAAGCTCCTCTGTTATGGGGATACAACATGGAAAGAAAAAGACCCTATACAGGAAGTTATCTGGCCCCTAATCTCTCTCCCTGGATGCAAAGACCTCATGAAGAACCTCATCAAATCCAATCCCAGGATGTGGGCAACCCTACAGTAGGTGCTGCAACACTGGTGGCTCAGGGCTATACCACACAATGTTTTGATGGACTACCAAGGTCATGCCAAAATCTGTGACTTTGGGGCGGGGTTCCAGTTCCTCCCTGGGCAGGAGGTGGCCATGGTTCACGGCACTCTGAAATACTGTGCCCCAGAGCGACTCTTGCATGGGAGGTATGAAGGCCCTCCCCTGGATGTTTGGGCCCTTGGCATCATTTTGTACAAACTGCTCACCGGGCAGCTCCCCTTTGATGGGGATACCACAGAAAAATAAAAAACATCCTATCCAGGAGGTTATCTTGCCCCTATTCTCTCTCCCTGGATGCCAAAAACCTCATGAAGAACCTCATTATCTCCAGACCCAGGATGTGGGCGGCCCTACAGCAGGTGCTGCAACACTGGCGGCTCAGGGCTATACCACCACACAGTCCTCCTGAGCTTCTCCCCAGCCCAAAACCATGGCAACCTGGAGACTTATAGCTAGGATCTGACTCCACCCACTAAATGTCATGGGCCATGGAAGGAGAAAGCAATACAACCAGGAAATGGCCACCTTCCAGCTGGTACAGAGCCAGCCACTCTGGGGGCAGGGCTTCAGGACCCAGGTGAAGCCTGTGGATGTGCACTAGGATCATGATGGGGATGCAGAGGAAATTTTATCATCCTGCACAGGTCATGCCCTTTTCAATGCTCCTTAGCAGCAAGCATGCCAGTGAGCCTGCCACTGACACTGGCATCTCCTACCCAGGAATGAATCCCCCAGGAGAAATCATCAGCAGAGGCTCTGAGCCACACACTCCCATGCAAAGAACTGCAGCTCCCAGCATGTGCTGCCCTCCCAGGCCTGGAGTTCCCAGTGAGTCCTGCCATCCTAGAGTATGCAACTGGGGGAGACCTGAGGCAGCACATCCACTGCACTGAAAACCACAGGATTCCAGAGGACTTAGCCCAGAGAATGGGGGCTATTTCAAGACAGGACTTTGCATCCATAGTACTTGCCATCCACTATTTTCATGAGCAAGGAAACTTACATGGAGATCTCAAATCAGAGAACTTTTATATAGATACCCAAGGATGCGCAAAGATCTGTGACTTGGGGTTAAGGCTGCAGAACATACCCTGGCAGGAGGAGACCATGTTTCCATGTATACTGAAATATTCTGTCACAGACATGATCTTCAGCTGGAGGTATGAAAGCCTTCAGCTGGATATTTGGGGTCATTTTATAAGAATTGGTAACTGGAAAGCTTCCGGGTTTGGGGGATACCACACAGAATTCAAAAGATCCTTTCCACGAAGTTGTCTTGTCCCTATTCTCTCTCCCTGGATGCTAATGACCTCAAGAGGAACTTCATCGACTCCAGCCACATGATATGGCCAACCCTACAGCAGGTACTGCACCACAGTTGGCTCCAGGGTGTACTTCGGCACAGTACTCAAGAGCTGCTCTCCACCCCCAAAAAGATAGCAATACTGAGCATTTGGCTAGGATGGGTTCAACCCCATAAATGTCATTGACCAAGTGAGGAGAATGCAGTACAACCAGGAGATGGCCACTTTCCTGCTGGTACAGATCCAGTCAATTTGGGGGCTGGGCTTCAGGATCTAGGTGAAGCCTGGGCATAGGAACTAGTATGATGATGGGGGTGCAGAGGAAATGTCATCATCCTGGAGAGGCAATGACTCATTCATCTCTCCTTACCAGTAGGAGGGCCAGCAAACTGCCACCTGCACTGGCCCCTTATACACCAGAGTGAAGGGGCCAGGAGAGGTCAGAGGAGGCTCCCAGCCACACACTCCCACCCACAGGACTGCAACTCCAAGCATGTGCTGCCCTCCTAGCACTGGAGCTCGAATTGTGTCCTACCGTCCTAGCCCTGCCATCCTAGAGTAAGGGATGGGGGGAGGCAACGTGTAGCAACACATCCAGTGTACTGAGAACCACACCTCCCAGAGTGCACTTAGCCTGGAAAAGGAAGTATGTGTCAAGACATCGTGGGAGCTATCCAAAATTGTCACAAGCAGGGATTCCCAGGAGGACCTCAAATCATAAAACATTTTGATAGACACCCAAGGCCAGGCTAAGATCAGTGACTTGGTGTTGAGGTTGTGCATATTCCCTGGGCAGGAGGAGACTGTGTTTCCAAGGATGCAGAAATATTAGGCTCCAGAGATGATCTTGAGCAAGACGTTTGAAGGCCCTCACCTGGATGTTTGGGGTCATTTTATAGGAATTGGTAACTAGGAAGCTCCCCTTTTATGGGGATGCCAAATTGAATTTATAAGATCCTCCCCGGAAGTTCTCTTGTCCCTACTGTGTCTACCTGGATACCAAAGACCTCATGAGGAACCTCCTCAACTCCAGTCGTGGGATGCAGCCAACAATGCAGCAGGTGCTTCGGCACTGGCAGCTCAGGGGTGGACCACCACACAGTCCTCCTCAGCTTCTCCCCACAAACCAAAAGATGGCAATTTTCAATCCTTAGAGCCAGGATCTGATTCAACCCACTAAATGTCATGAACCAGATAAGGAGAAAGCAACACAACGAGGAGATGGCCACCTTCCTGCTGGTGCAGAAGCAGGAACTCCTGGGGCTGGAATTCAGGACCTAGGTGAAGCCTGTGTATGTGGATGAGGATGATGATGGAGAGGCAGATTAAATGTCATCATCCTGGATATGTCTGAGAGTACGCAATGGGGGAAAACTTGTGGCAACACATTCACTGGACTGTAAAACACAGGATGCCAGAGGACTTAGCCTGGAGAGGACAGAATGGCAGGAGGGTCCCAGCAACACATTCCCATCCACAGGCCTGCAGGTCCCAGCATGTCTTCCCCTCCTAGCCCTGGAGTTCGCGGTGAGTCCTTCAACTGTAGCCCTGCCAGCCTAGAGTATGTAATGAGGGGAGACCTGTGGCAACACATTCTCTGGACTGGGAACCAAAGGATGCCAGAGGACCTAGCCTGGAGAGAGGGGGATATTTCAAGACATCAGAGTTGCCATCCAATACTGTCACAAGCAGGGAATCTTGCGGGGGGACCTCCTATCAGAGAACTGTTCCATAGACAAGCAAGGCTGAGCAAAGATCAGTGCCTTGGATGTGAGGCTGTGGAACTTCCCCAGAAGGAGGAGACCCAGTTTCCATGTACACTGAAATATCCTGACCCAGAGATTATCTAGGGAGGTATGAATGCCTTCCTCTGACTTTTTGGGGTCATTTAATACAAATTAGTAGTGGGGAAGCTCCCTTGTGTGGGTATGCCACATAGAATTCAAAAGCTCCTTTCCAGGAAGTACTCTTGCCCCTGTTTTCTCTCCCTGGGTGCCAATGACCTCATGAGAACCTCATCAACTCCAACTGCAGGACGGGGCCAACCCTACAGCAGGTGCTGCAGCACAGGTAGCTCCGGGGTGCACTGTCCACACTCCCCCTGAGCTACGCTCTACCCTCAATAAGATAGCATACTAAGCATTATGGCTGGAATGGGATTCGACTCAATAAATGTCATGGGCTGGTAAGGAGAATGCAGTATAAGGAGGAGACGGCCACCTTCCTGCTGGTGCAGAGCCAGGAACTCTGGGGGTTGAACTTTAAGACCCAGGTGAAGCCTCTGAATTTGGAGTAGGAATACAATGGGGGTGGAGAATAAATGTCATCATCCTGGACAGGTCACGGCCAGTCATTTCTCCTTAGCAGCAAGAGGGCCAGTGAGCCTGTCACCTGCACAAGGCCCTCATGCCCAGGAGTGAAGCTGCCAGGAGGGAAGCTCCCAGGAGGGAGGGGCAGCAGAGGCTCCCAGCCACATATTCCCATCCAAGGGACTGCAACTCCCAGCATGTCCTTTCCTCCTAGGCCTAGAGTTCCCAGGAAGTCCTGCCATTCTAACCCTGCCATCTGAGGGTATGCGATGGGGGGAAACCTGTGGCAACACATTCACTGGACTGTGAACCACAGGAGGCCAGAGGACACAGCCTGGAGGCAGGGAGATGTTTCAAGACATAGGCATTGCCATCCAATATTGTCACAAGCAGGGAATCTTACATAGCGAACTGAAATCAGGGCAATTTTCCATGGAAATTTTCCAAGGCGAACTGAAATCAGGGAAATTTTCCAAAATTTTCCAAGGCCCAGCAAAGATCAGTGACTTGGGTTTGAGGCTGTGGGACTTCCCTGGGCAGGAGGAGACTGAGTTTTCATATTCAATGAAATATTCTGCCCCAGAAATGATCTTGCAGGGGGGAAGTATGAAAGCTCTAATCTACATGTTTGGGGTTATTTAGTACAAATTGGTAACAGGGAAGCTTCCCTTTTATGGGGATTGCATATAGAATTCAAAAGATCCTCTCTGGGAAGTTGTCTTGCACCTGTTCTCTCTCCCTGGATGCCAGTGGCCTCATGAGAACCTCAACTCCAACCCCAGGATGTGGCCAACCCTATCGCAGGTGGTGCACCCCAGGGGGATTCTTGGTGTACTGCCCAAGAGTCCTGCTGAGCTGCACTCTACCCCCGAAAAGAGAGCAATACTGAGCATTATGGCCGGGATGGGATTCAACCCAATGAATGTCATGGAACTGGTAAGGAGAGTGCCATAAAAGCAGGAGGTGGCCACCTTCCTGCTGGTGCAGAACCAGGAACTCTGGGGGCTGGACTTCAGGACCCGGGTGAAGCCTGTGCATGCGGACTAGGAGTATGATGGGGTGCAGTGGGAATGTCATCATTTTGCACAGGCCATGGCCAGTCATCTCTGCTCACCAGCAGGAGGGCCAGCCAGCTTGCCACTTGCACTGGCCCCTTACTTCTTGGAGTGAATCCCCCAGGACAGCAGGGCACCAGAGGCTCCCAGCACACATTCCCATCCACAGGACGGCAACTCCCAGCCATGTGCTGCCCTCCTAACCCTGCCATTCCCAGCGTGTCCTTACATCCTAACCCTGCCATTCCCAGGGCATCTTGCCAGCCTAGCTCTGTCAATAGCAGCATGTCCTGCCAGCCTAGCCCTGCCCCTCCCAACATGTCCAGCTGACCTAGCCCTGTTGCTCCCAGTGTGTCCTGCCAGTGTAGCCTTGGGGCTTCCTGTTTCAGCTCCTGCACCACCTCTGCACCTGCCAGCAGTGAGAGGTGCGGGTCTGAGTCTCTGAAGAGTAGGACCACAGGCTGTCCTATGCTCCTGCTGCCTGCTACCCTCGGGGTGCCACTGACACAAGATAGCCCCAATGTAAGTAGTGCCCACTGCTTCTCAGCCTTTTGGCTAAGCTCAAGTGCAATGCAAGGTAGTGGCCAGCAGAGACCCAGACAACCCTCATGTCATTTTCACTTGTCAGGGCAGAACTGTAGGAAGGAGGGGAGGGGAGAGGGATGGAGTTGTGGTTGGAGGGAAGAGTCTCAGATGGACAGGAGGACTTGCTGTGGGGTCTACTGCGGGGGGTGGGGTGGTAGTGGTAGTGACTGCAGCCAACAATAGCGTCTGGTATGTTTCTAAGTGAGCATGCTTCACCCGTCTCCCTGTATTTTTACTGCAGATCCATGAGAAGCGACCCCATAAACGTGGACGTCCTTTAGCCACGCAGGAGGAAGCTGCAGGGAGTCACCCTACAGCCCTGTCTAGGGACCTGGAGAAAGGAGAGGCCAAGGACACCTGTGTACCCTGCAGGAGGGAGGTGGATGCGCAGCACAGAAGGCTGTGTGGGCATCAGGAGCTGAGATTCAGTGGGAGGAAGACAGACCAGCAGACGGATCATGACTCCCTGACTTGTGTCCCTCTGCCCCAGGGAGGTTCCCCTAGGCCCAGGGAGTGCCGGGCACCTTGGAGTCCACAGACCACAGGCTCCCAACTGGGTGAAGGTGGAGGTGGGGGCCGGGTGAGGGTGGGGCTTGTCCAGCACAGCCCTGACTTTATCCCACAGTCCTCCGTGGCAAGGAGCTTCTCCATGTCCTCCCAGCTCACCTCTTGGCATGCTCATGTGCAAGGGCTTCCATTCAGAAACCGCCGAGGTGCTGCTACAAGGATGGTGCGGCCAGGTGAAGAGAGGCAGTGCTGCATGTTCTGTGTCCTGGGACACCGCTGCTGTGACCACTGTGTAGAAGCCTGGACATGGCCATGCTGTGAGCAACCTAGGAATGTGCAGAGGACGCACTGAGCCTGTCCACTGAGTTCAGGATGGGAGCCACCCCAGCCTGGTTACCAGACAGGTGTGTGATGCCGCCCCCACATAACCCCAGCCACCACCACCAAGCATCCTCCTCACCCTAGGAACTTCTGTGGACCCTTTAGCATTCTTTGGGCCCTTCTCAACCCATAGCACTGACGCTGCCTTCTCTGCTGCCAGTGTGTGGCAACCAGAAGGAACAGCAGCAGCAAGGATGGGCTGGGTCCCAGCTCCCTGGGAAAACTCTTTTCTTGATGGAGCTTCAGGCCCTCTTGGGAGTTTGAACATGGGGAGAGGGGAGGAACCCCAGAAAGAGATTTCCGGTAAGGTGAGTGTGGGCAGGAGGGATGTGATGAGCTGAGGTGGGACAAGACCTGAACCCACAGCTGCCCTCAGTATCTCAGCAGCTCTGCTCCTGGCCCAGGTGCACAGCTTCCCTTAAAGAAACTGCCCAGATCTGCTCTGGTCTGTCCACACTTCTATCTTCATACCATTTCTCTGACTCAGAATTCTGCCCAGTGATGGGGTCTGTTCTGGGAAAAGCAAGAGGCCATCTACCATCACCCACACATCGGTGTGGAGGGACAAGGACCCACATCCCAGCCTTTCCTATCCTGCCCCAAGCCTCCCCTGGGCCCTGCAAGTCTTTGAAAACAGCACAACCACGTCACATGTCACTAAACCCAGAGACTCACATCCAGCCTTGAGGGCACACAGCCCTGTGTTGTGGGGACAGAGTTCGGACCCATGAGAGAGCCCGTCCCACGCAGGCATTTCGCTTGCCACCATAGGGGCAGGGACATTTGGTATAGGGGAGGGTCCTCTTGTGACCCTGAACTGTGGTTCATGTTTGTCGTGCCTGGGGCAGGATCTGCGCCACAGAATCTTCAGAGGAAGTTGGTACAGGTACATAACACATCTCTATCCCTTCCTCTCTTTCCCCCATCCCCTCCTGCTCTCTCTCCCCACTCCATCTCCTGTTACCCTCTCCCCTCGAATCCAGTTTTTTTCTGTGTTGGGGATTCATGGTTTCCATGTGTTTCAAAAGCTCCTCTATTTTATCTCTATCTATTCTAGATTCACTAATCATTTCCTTGAATATGGCTATCATCTCTTCAATTATCTCGGCTTTGTTTTTCTCAAGAGACTTACTGATCTGTTACTTCCACTGCCACTATTTCACCGTTTTATAAAACTCAGCTGTGAGGTTTTTGATTTCTTCCAACTCGATGGCCCCTTGGTTTGCTTTGGCAAGTTGGGGCTTATGGGTTGCATCTTGCTTCCGTGTTCTCTCGTTTTCTATTTTTTTTGTTTGTTTTCTGCACTGAGGTTGGTAAATTGCTTATGGCCAGTAGCTTTATTACCGAGAACTCTTTAGGAAATGATTATTTTTCAGTGATGTCTTCTAGGTGAAGCTGGCTTTTGGCTTGGGAGTGTGACTCCAAATTCTAATCTTCAATTTATTACGGATGAATGGTTGCTGCCTATTTGGCCTAGCACCTAGTTCTTTGGTACTGGATTATAGTGTTATTTATGACCCTCAGATAACCAAGGTATAAGGATACAAGGAAGATCAATTGATCACAACTATGTTGCTTTGGCTAAAGTAGTGCAATCAGCAATAACAACAGCATCAAGCACAGACTAGAAAATGACAAACTGTGTGAACTAATAATGTGCCACCTTTAACCACATGTAAGAGATTTATAGTTATATAACCAAATCTAAGCCAAATTAGAAAATTATATACAGTAAATATCCACTCAATAGAGCAATTTTACCCTAAGGGGAGAAAATTTTAAAAGGATATGTGGGAAAAATAGAGAAACAAAACAACATTAGAAGGCTGAAGGACAAAGGAAGATTAACCAAGCCTCAGGAAGCAGGTGAGGAAGACAGGAGGGAAAGAAGGACAAAACAAAAACCAAACAAAAAAACCTAAAAACAATGTTCAAACTCATGAAAAAAAAAAGTTTTCTCTGACTTCAAGCCTGTGGTTATATTCTGCGGTCTACACTTTTGGGGTAGTGTTCAATTTAGGGCATGACTCTGCTGTCACTGGCAGACACAGGAGGCATTCAAAGCCCAGATCCCTGTTGGTGGATCCCAGCAAGCCTGCAGTAGGATTAGAGGTGGGTACTGATTGTGGTGCTTTCAACTCCCCAGAAGACCAGGCTGATCCTGGCCTCTGGCTGTGGGGTTGGAGCCTACAACATTCTGGGTGTCTCCTGCTGGGGTGAACGGGATGTCTCCTGCTTTTGTGGGATTTCATCACTGGGTGGTCCTGAGATGAAGCCAACCCATGGCTACTCCAAGTGTCAGGTTCACTTGGCCCCACCCTAAAGTGGCTTCTGGCCAAGCACCCTCTCCATGGGACACTGCAGTCACTTGGGCTGGAGTCACACTCACCAACTGTTGTAGTGCACAGCATCCACTGCTCCATTCCATTGGCCTGTTCCTCCCTGGAGGCCTCTGGAGTCACCTACTTTCACTGTCTCTGATGATTCAATCTTCCTCTCTCACATCTTGAGCTGGGAGCTGGGGAGAAAGGACAGATTGCCCCCTCCTTTTTCTGCACTGAGATCTGTATCTTCATTTTCTCTGTGAGCCCCAATGTTCCCTTCAGATCCCTCCTGGGTCCTAGGGATCCACCTCCCTCCTTTCCTTACCCAAGGTGCTATTCTCCAGTGCCTGAATCCCAGAGAGGTTGATTTGTTGCTACTTACTGCTCTGCCATATTCCTGGAATCCCCTCTCCCATTTGAAAAAGATCCCCCTACTTTATCTATCTTCCATTTCCATCTCTCTCCCCCTCTCCCTCTCTCTTCACCTATCTAGATTTCTCATCTAAGAGAGACCATATGATACTTAAGAGACAGTGGGGAAATCCTCAGAAAGTTCTGGCATATGCCTATGTCTCAAGAGGTTTACCTATTTTATTTTCTACCAGATTGTTTCTGTTTTAACATTTAGATCCTTGATCCATTTTGATTTTCATTTAGTACATGATGAGAGATATGAGTCTAGACTCAATCCTCTGCATGTGGATAGCCCATTTTCCTGCCACCTTTTATTAAAGAGCCTATCTTTCCTCCAGTGTATGTTTTTGGCCCCTTTGTCATAGACCAAATAGTGGAACATGCCTGGGGTTGTTTCTGCTTCCTCTATTCTGTTCCACTGATCCACATGCCTGTTTTTGTGCCAGCACCATGGTGTCTTAATCACATTAGGGATTTTACTTGCCTAGAAGTAAAATTCTATGTTGCTCATTAAAGGCCATAGCCAAACATGCAAGTGTGTACACACAGCACACATGGCTGAACAGACATGAATGTTTTCTTCAATCGCTTACACACACCTGCTACACTGAAGACACTGCACTTCAAAGTAATTTTTTTGGTACCAGGGATCAAACTCACAACCTTGCGCTTGTGGTGCCAGTAAGCTAAATCCCTGGCCCCCAAAGAAATCTTAAAGTTATTGTTTACCTTTGGTTTTACTTCCATCTTAAGAGAAAATGCTTAGAATAAATACTTCAAGGTTCAATAGGCTAAGAAGATCAAAATTTTAGCATCGGTATCCTTTTTTCACATGAGCCCTTAACTACCATTCTAATATACAGTTTATAAAAGCATTGACTTAGATCTAGGATCACTACATTTATGTTTACATTTATAATGTTCATAATGAGATCAATACATAAGGAAAGTGAGATCATTTGAGGAACATAACATTTTTTAAATTGGAGTTATGAAAGGCAACGATTGTCCTCGTGTCTGGAATATGTCATACTTTGGTAATGGCGTGTGAGGTGATCTTGACAAGGCTTTAGGTGATTCTGTAGTCAGCTGTTTGCTCAGCTGAGGAAGAGGGGAGAAGTGTGGAGCTGCGCCCTTAAAGCCTCACATGGGCCAGTTTGGATAACACCACTCCCGAAAGACACCGGGGAAATCCAAGCTAGTCTTATTGCTTAGACAGTAGCATGCCTGGCACGCCCCACCTGCCCTGCCTCATCTGTGTAGTTGCTCAGCTGGACACTCATACTTCCCCACCCCAGCCTGCGCTGGCCTGTTTCGGGGCCCTCCTAAGCAGGCCCCTTCTCCAGGCTGCCCAGCCCCCATCCCACTGATCATATCTTTGGACATTTTTTTGGTATTTGGATTATTTACATGAAAATGTACTTTGATTTATTCATATAATTACAAAATACTAGCAACCATTGTCGCTTCCCCGCAGTCCGCATTTTTAGGATGGCATGGGAAGACCTTCACATCTGGCTGTAGTGTTTCCTTTCTCACACTAAACAACCCTGCTTTCTGGTCACTTCTGGCCACCTGCTCTTCCCCGACCCCAGCTCCTTGTGGGCCAATGTGTGCAATACTCTCTCATCTTGGGATCCACTCTTCTGCAATCTTCTCCCTGCTCTCAACTCCACGCCTTCTGTGAACCCATCCTTGACTGGCTTTCTAGCTGCTACCCCCACCCCGCTGTGGTTCTTTTGTTGCCATTTCTTAAGGACCTCTATTTTCGGTGGTGGTGGTGGTGGTTATCACACTGTGCGGTAAAGTTTTGCACACCTGTGATGAGTGGTAAATCAGAAGCCTTGAAAGTGTGGTATTTTTCCATAGCATCTGATACTCTGTAGCGTTTGTTGAGTAAGGGAAGTTTAATTTTTCAAGGCAACCAATAGAAAAGGACAGGAAACTTTACACTGCTGCAAAACTTGTCACAGCAACAGGTGAAATGCCATGGTATTTAGGAATCCAAGGAGATAAAGAATACTATGTTACCAAGTAAGATCAAAGAGAGATTTAACTTTAATCAATGCATTATAATTATGCTTCCACCTCCTTCCTTCCTTCCTTATTGTACAGAAGATTTAAATGAGGACAAATGTACAATGCAAGAAGGGAAGAAGTTCAAGTCATGAGACAAAGTAAAGTTAAGAAAATAATGTGAGGGATAAAACTTGTGCACAAAATTAGGCTGTTTCCAGATAGTTGCTGGAAATGGCCCAGGAATGTTCTAAACTTCCTAGAGGTCAAAGAGAAGAAGTAAATACAATTAGCTTTCACGGTAAGTGTCCCAGGATCAAGATGAGATTTCGCAGAATTTTCTGGGGGCGGCCAGAAGATACTGCGCAGTCAGGTACACTGAGCTGCAAACCTCCGGAGCAGCTCATGGTAACAGTGCATCTTCCCCACACCATCACTCAGGAGACCACACATACTCACAGGCACCACAGACACACACACCTGAAAACTGCCATTTTTCTCATCAGTGTAGTCTAATATTTCTATTCAATTTTCTTTACATGTTTTCCTTGTATCTAAGTTGACTGTGTAAAAGGCGCACTTCCTCCTGCACATTCTGTCCACAGTAGACTCAGTGACAAACTTCCAAGGGCAGCTGCCTTTAGCGTTTCTTCATTTATGTACAAAGTTCTGCCAACGAAAGATCGTTATACACCGAAACCTAGACAACTCACTTCATTTTCATATCTAGGTGATCTGTTTTTCATTTGTTTTTCAGTGATGATCTTTTTTTCTCTGCCTTCCTGACCCAGGAAAACATTCAAAGTGGGTGCATCTTACATGGCTCTGGAATGCACAGGGTTTCCTGCAGGTGTTGGCTTAGATGCCACAGTAATGGTGCACTCTGTCCCCCTTCGTGGCTTTGATCGAGAGATGGCAGAGAAAGTGGGCTCCTACGCGGAACAGCATGGCGTCAAGTTCTGAAGAAGATGCACAACTGTGATGCTAAGTCTCAGTGGCATTTGGAACTCCTTTCATTTTCTTTCTTACTCTTTAATTTCTAATTTTGCTCTCTTTGCCTCACTGCATTAAATGAACTTATTTGCACTGTTAGTGTTAAAGATCTTGTACTCACCCTAAATGCGCAGAACCCGTCTCCTTTGTACCCACTTGGACACTGGAGCTGTCCTTGCTCTTCTCCAAGGCTGCATCTGACTTTTTCTACCATTTCAAGGGCATCCCATCCTGAGCTGTCATCTTTTCCCTTTTCTCATTAGAACGTGTCAATCTTAAATAATTCCTTTGTTCCCCTCTCACCAGTCCTCCATTTTTCTTTTACAAAAACAAATCTTCTCAACATGCTTCCAATTTCTTGCTCCACTTCACATTTCCCAACTCTCAGCCACGTTTATCTCTGCCACCCCTGGAAGCTGCTGGTCAGGAAATCCAGTGTCTCTGCCCTCGAAGTCCTGGCCTCATAGGAGGGGAGACACTAGCTCTTCCCCTTGAAGCTCTCTCCTCCCTGGCTTCTGAGGCTCTGCAGTCTCTGGTTTCTCCCAGCCACTTCTCCCCTCTAACACTAGTGCCTGGCAGTCTCCAGCCTGGTTCTCCTCACCTCTCTGCACTTGCTGCCCCCACCATCTTCTTCAGGCTCATAGTTTTAGGCATTGGGGTAGTGCAGTGACACCCAGGTGCTTAGCTCCTGCTCAGAAGTCTCTCCTGGACTGCACCCTCATTCCTAACACCTGCTTACTGGCTGTCACTGCTTCAGACCCTCATAAACATTTCAAATTGGACAAGACAAAGACAAAACTGTATTTTCTACTAGATGTGTTCCCGAGCTGATCTTTCTGTCCCATCTCAGTACTCGGTGAATGGTACACAGTCTATGCAAGGTATTATGGCAACACCTGGGAAGGCTTTCTTCATTCCTCCTTTTACACTAGATATTTCATACATATATTCCTTGAAACTTGTTGCAAGATGTATTGAATATGCTGTACAGTTTTGTAGTGCTGGGCATTGAGCCAGGGCCTTGCTCACACTAGGCTAGAGCTCCCATCACTGTGTTACACCCCAGCCATTTTTATTTTGAGGCAGCATCTCATTCTATTGCCCAGGCTGCCCTTGACCTTGCGCTCCTGCACATCAGCTTCCAGAGCTGCTGGGATCATCGGTGTGCACCACTATACTCAGCTACCACTGTTCTTTTCCAGAAACAAACAATACACAATCTTGAAACAGTGTGAATAGCCTGTGGAATATTTCAGATACCAGCAGTTCTTTTCTCTGTTTTGACAGAAACTATACATTTTTGTTTTATATATGCTTTTACACAATTTTCACTTGAAGAATAAACTTAATGTATAAGATCAAAATATACATAAAAAAACAAAAACCAACCCTGTTGAGACTTTGATTAGGATTGCAGTGATGTACAGATTGGTTGAAAATTGCTGACCTCTTTGCGGTATCTGGTCTTCCAATCCGTGAACATAGTGTATCCACCCATAGGTTTTCTTTCCTTCCCATTCCCAACAAAGTTAATAATCACTACTCAAGAGACGAAGAGAACATCTTTTTGATTCATTACTGTTTATCATGTATTTATAGATAGTTCAAATGGTATTTTTCAAAGATACTGTCTTTAACTGTCGCGGGTGTATAGAAATGTTTATTTTTGTGCTTTGATTCCGTGTTCAGTAGTTTGCTTATTGAATCATTTATAGAGTATATTGGAATTCCTCTGTGCACATTCATATTATTTGTGACTAATAACAGATTTGTTTCTTCCTTTTTCTTGCTTAAGCACACTTCCTAGGATCTCACATATAGTGTTTTGAAGCAAGGGCAATAATAATCCTCTCTTCTCCGTGTCAAACGTTTTCAATGTTTTCATTATGAAAGAGTAATATTTTCTCTAGGGTTTGGCAGATAACCATTTGGGGAAACTCTTTTCTAGTTTTTGTTTGCCAGTGGTTTTTATTTTGTTTAGCTTCTTTTAAAATTATGCATGCATTTCAGTTTAGTGATGTTTCTTTTATAGCTGTAGATGAGCATTTTTTCTTTATTATATTAATGTATAGAATTACTCGCATTTTCTCATGTTCAGTCAACTTTGTATCCCTGGTATGAACCCAAGGTGGTTACATTAGTTACTTAGATTTTTTGTATCCATATTTATGCATCATATTGACTTATAATTTTCCTTTGATACACTGAACTCCTCAGGTGTAAGCATCAAGATTTTTCTCACACATAGGGCCGGGGATTTAGCTCAGTGGTTCCGGCGCCTGCCTTGCAGGCGCAAGGTCCCGAGTTTGATCCCCGGTACAAAAAAAAAAAAAGATTTTTCTCACACATGAAAAAAGTTGAGATTATGGTTCTTCTTTCCTCTGCCCATATCTGTGCAATCTTAGAGTTAATTTTTAGGTTGGTTAGAATAACAGATGTAACCACCCAGACCTAGAATTTTCTGTGGAAATGTATTTGAACAATGATTCTGTTTCTCTAATGATCAAGGGACTTTTAAGGTTTTCAATTTTTATCTTGGTTTTTTTTGGGGGGGGTACTGAGGATCGAACTCGGGTCCTTGCACTTGCGAGGCAACTTGGGGTATTTTTGATTAATATATTTTTCTAGGACTTAGTCCACTTCACCTAAGTTTTCAAATACAAACACACACACACACACACACACACACACACAGTTGTGCATAGTGTCTAATTTAAATATTTATTTTTGCAATGAGGAATAATTTCCAACTACTGAATGCACTGATCTCAGATGTCTGGTCAGGCAGTTCTGACAAATGCACATCTTCACGCAATCCACACCCCCTCAGAGGCAGAGCACCCATCTCTCTTTGTCCCTTTCCAGTCTCTAGCCCTGAGTGTCCTGTTCTGATCCTGCCACCATGGACTGGCGTTGCCCATCCTCGCCATTGTGTGCATGGAATTGGACAGTCTGTGCCTCTCAGTGTCTGGCTTCTCTTCAGGTTGATGTTATTAAGATTTATCTATATTGTCGTGAGCATTGGGAGTTCTTCTAACTGTACAGATTACAGGAGAGAACAGTTTTATTCATTTTCCTGTGCATGCACACTTAAGCCCAGTTCAGTTTAGGCTGTTGTGACTAAAAATACTACAAGATTTCATATTTAAAGACTTTGGTGGACATCTATTAATTTCTATTAATTTGGATAAGTAGCTAGGAGTGATATTACTTCAAGCAGCAGTTTCTACTTTTAACTTTTTAAGAAACTGCCAATTTCTAAAGGACAGTATCATTCTCTATTCCCAGCAGTCATGCAGGAAGGTATGGCTATTCCATATCCTCATTAACCTTTGGATTTGTCTGGTCTCATTTCAGCCATTCTGAAATGTGTAGTGGCTGCGCAGTGGTATCTTCCTGATGACTAGTGCTGTGGAGCAGTTTCCTGTGTTTGCTGGCCATTCATCTACCTTCCCTTAGAAAGTGTCTCTTTAGGGTCTTGAGCCATTTTTCATTGTACTGTTTAAATTCTTCTTGGATTGCAGGACTTCTGTATGTATCTTGGGGTTTTTATACAGAGTCCACCAAAAAATGTATACATTGGGAAAAGCAAAACTTGTATAAATATTTTAATACTAAATTTATTATATTCATCATGAGATTAATACAAGTTACATTTGGCCTCTGCAATTACAAGTAGTGTTCAAAGTGGTTGCTTTTAGCTTCCAGACATTTATTAGCATGGCGAGCTGCTGAAGCGCATATACATTTCCTTGTGGACTCTGGCTATATTCATTCTCTATGAAAATACTTAGGAACATGTATGTTTATATATCCTACATAATACAAATATATGAGAATATATATATTTTCTTCCCATTCAATCCTTGCTATTTATTTGTAATAGCATGTTTTGATGAGCAGTAGTTTTCAAATTCTTATGAAGTGTGATTCTCAGCCTTTTATTTTGTTGTTAGCGCTTTCTACCATTCTATTAAATCTCTGCTTCCCCAAAGGTCATGAAATACCTTTCTGAAGCTCTACAGGTTTTTTGGAATACAATACACATTTATCACTAATAGTCCAGGTGATCTCCTGATGTCAGGAACAACTTCTGTTTCTTGTTCCTTCTCTGGCTACATTCACTTGCAGTTGTTCAGTGTAACACAGAAGGCGCATGAGATGGCTCAAGCCCCTGTATCCTCCACTGATTTCTTTCTGGCATACCAGACTTTTAAAGGCTGGAGAAGCTTTCTGTAATAGTAACTACTGAGTATTTGCTAGTGAATCTTCAGTTAACCAGAACCGCACATGCCACTGGTATTCCAGTCAACTCAGCTTTACATCCATAAGGACGTGGTACCCGATTCAGCTTTATACACATAAGGACGTGGCTCCCGAGATAGAAACATTTCCCTTTTCTTCAATTTCTGGAGACCTCAGCCATCAAGACCTCTCATTACCTTCCTGAAAGTGTGAAATCAAATAGTATTTTTGATGAAAAATTCTCTTCTATACTTAAAAGAATTTTTTTGGTCATCTTCCAGAAATATCTGATATACTTTAAGCTGAATTACACAAGTTTTGAAAACTTGAAGTTACTTCATTTATATTTTTAAAATCTGCTTTATATGTAAATATAAATATATAATATATAATATATAATATATGTATGTAAATGCCACTCTAGCATATATACTTCCTATCAGCTCCTAATGTAGATGTGCTGGTCACATTCACGAGGTCACAAATATTAAACGTATTTTCCATCTTGGGCAGAAAGCATACATTTTGGCAGGAGTGATTCTCTTGAGTAGCTTTACAATGTCAAAGTAGCTGTTAGAAATGTTAGTAACCTGTTTCGTTTCTTGCTGTAAAGGATGATCACAGTGTTGAAGGACCAACAGTTACCACAATCGGCTCACTCTTGGGACTCATCGGCAGCATCCCAGACAGACAGGCAGGTCTAGTGACACCGCTGATGGGTAGAGATGCAGGTTTATGCTGTACCTTAGAGACTGTGTTTATGTCATATTACTGTGAATTCGTATTAAAAGCTGTAGGATGTAATGCATTGCTCTAGTATTATGAATATTCTTTTCTGAATTATTTCCTGGGCATTTATTAGGCCTATATTTAGCATTATTCCAAACACTAGCAAGCAGATATTTTACAACCTCAAATATAATGTCAGTTTTCTTATTTTTCTGAAATTAGCTCTTTTGAGTTAATAGGAATTCTGCAAGAACACTGAACTGACCCATCTCACCTAATGGTCAAAGAGTTAAAAATAAACCATATTGGCTATGTATAACAAGAACCTTTCAATTCCAAAACTTCTGAAAGACTCTGGGCCTGCTGATCTATGAAATGATACAAGAAGCTGCTGAAACAGCTGCATTTTTTTACATGATTAAACCCAGCTCTCCTTTCCCCCAGGTAAAAGTCATGCAGAGATTTAAATACACACTATCTATTTCTTTTAAGAAACTAAAATGCCTCTTATGTTACAGTTGTACATACTCATTCCACTCAAGACTATTTTTGTGGCCATTTATTTCTATGTTAGAATCTAGATATGAGTCTAGATCATATGGTATATTTGGCCAAGACATATTACAACATAAAAGTATGTATCAAATATTATTTCTGGTATGTGTCCAGCTTCAGCTCAGTTGGCTCCTCCACCTGTTCCCTCCCTAGGACCTGGTTCCCCGTGAGCTGCACTTGGCAGCTACCCTGCTCTCTTACAGCCTCTGGAGTGCCTGATGCCACAGCATGCAGTTTGCTGCTGATCATCAAGAGTCTCTTCTGCACCCCCAGGCATCACAGCCCATTACACTAGGACTTTCTCTTGTTGCTGGGGCTTCTACATCAGCAGCAGCGGTGGCCTTGGTGGTGACAGCACCAGCACCACCACAAAGTACTACTGAGCCCTGCCAGCCATGGCCCAGACTCTACCCCCAGGTGCCAACTGTGTCCTAACTAAAATCCCACCATCACCATCCCGACTCCCAACATGGCTGTGCTGGGGTCCAGCCTAGTCATGGGAGAACAGAACTTACAATGGATATTAAACACTGCCACCAGTTCATCACAAACCATGAACAGATTCTGTGAGCATCGCAAGTTGAGGTGTTTAAACCACTGCAGTACCAGTAGTCAGTAGCACAGGAAGCTCTGTCCAGCAGATGGGCCTCAGTGTTCCTGGGATCATCATCAAACAAGAAGAGTCAGTCAGCGTCAGTGTGCTCAGGGGGCTCTGCCAAGTAGCGGGTGCCAGGCAGAGAAAGACAGCCCCCGCCCCCCAGAGCAGAGTTCCCTGCCTGCTGATGGGCCCAGCTACAGCTACCACCCCAGACTCTGTCCTTACCTCTCCTCCTTCATCATCCTCCACCAGATCCTCTTCCTATGAGCAAACCAGACAGGCTAAGACTCATTCAGACCCTCAGACAGAAACCTTAAGTGCCCTGGATGTGTCAGAGCTCCTGACCCCAGAGCCTGGACACCCCGTCCTATCTGACTCCCACTGAACCACTGCTGCAAGGGGAGGGGGAGATGTGCCTAAGTGCAGGGCCCCTGTGTGCTCGCCTTCAGGAACAGGAAGCAGCAGCATGATGCCTACCATCATGGGTCAGAGACTGCAAGGATGAAGAAATCCGCTGTTGGAAAGCCTCACCTTTCAGACGTACTGTCTTCATCGACATCCCAGGAACATCCATTTTGAGGAAATGATCTTTGGGAAAAAACCAAAAAGCTAAGTTATAAATAACTGTTTGGCTGCACTGTGTGTCGTTTTCACTTATGGTCATATGAATTGAGAAATTAAGGTTACTCGTACGCATAGCAATTCTAGATGAAAAAAACAAAGGGAAGTGCTGTTTTTATTGTGAGAGGAACTAAAGAAGGAGAAGACGGCCTGGCTGGCAATGCAGCGAATGAAAGAATCTCCGTAGCGGGATTTGGCTTTTGTGGATCTCGCTCGGCCCCATGGATTATCACGTGAATACACAGATCACTGAATACAGAGAAAGCAAACCTGGGGACAAAATGATACTGGGTTCCATTGTGATGGGACCAGTAAGACATTCACAGTCCCCTTCAAAGCACCCCTGGAGACCCTGCCCGATGTGAACTGCACAGCCCGGGTGACCGCAGCAGCTCCACCTGCTAGGAACTGCTGAGCAGCGCTCCTTCCCCCAGGCAGCATTTCAGGTGGGCGATATGCTCCACTCCTGGTTCAGGGTTGACAGTGAAAGGAAGACAGGTCACCGCTTCAGGATCTGACAAATGCCAGATTGACCAGGGCCTCTGTAAACTCCTCAGCTGTCATCAGCAGATTCAAGGAAGTGCTCTTCCTAGAACTTTGTTTCCAAAAGTCGAAGGCAATGGTTTTCTCTCACTTTCTGCTTCTGCCCAGTGTAGGGTAGCTCCAGTGTCTCCTTCTAGGGCTGCAGTGTGTTGCTATGAAGATCAGCAAACCATGCTGCGCTGATTGCATCCATGGTGCTTTTGTCACTCAGGTCTAGACAGAGACTCCCAAGCTGAGGTTCATCAAAAACTCGAGCCTGAGTAAGTAACATGAACGCATTATCTGCTCTAAGATGTGTGGGGAGAAATTCCACACAATGTGCTTCCAAGACCAGAACAGCATATGTCACGGCAGCACACAGAGTGGTCGTGACTGTTTCTGGGTCAATTTGAACCTCATCTGGATACAGAGACCTAGGCAACACCAGGAAGGTGGCGGGCTCCATCTTCAGCTGGACAGGCCGACTCTGTGGCCATGCCACCTTTCAACATGGCATCAAAGGTGGTGATGTCGGCGGTCAGCATGATGGGGCCCCCGCTGCCTCACAGCTCTTACCCACCATGATGCACTTGTCACTCAGCAGGTGCTGGGTGAACGAACATGTAATCGATTTGGACCCATGTGAATTTAGCATCAAAAGGAGAGAACGTGATGATGTCTACTTGATGTCACCTTTCTGATCCCTCTCACCGATGTGTCAAGGGAGCTTCGAAGAAAGTTTGGGTACAGCTGTCCCCAGATGGCTGTTACTCAGGAGAGGGGAAAGTAAAATCTAGAGACAGGTGAAGTGTTCCACAGGGGACTCTAGTTCTGTCCTCCCTAGCGGGATCCTGTCACTTTTGTACAGAAGCACACACATTAGGATATTTGCAATCAGAGCTCATTGGAAGGAAGTTGTCCAGCACCTGTGATGCAGCACAGAAGCCCTGGTTTCCTGGTCCCCTTTGCAGCCAGTTATATCTGTGTCTGCACCGCACTCTCTGAAAGGTTCCATTTCATGCTGCCTCGCAACTCCAGCCACCCGCCTGCTGTTTCAGAGCTCGTAAATATGTCAATCATCAAACCTGTCACTAAATGTCTAAGGGCAGCAGGGGCTTTCTGGTCAGGACTTGGACCATTCTTCAGATCTGCATACCAGCTATTGAAATGCACGTTTATCCTAACCTAGGGAGAACTGAGGACAGTGGGTTTTCACACTCACTAGCCTGCCCCATGGCAGCGTACAGTATCCCATTATACCTGTGAGGAAGGAGGCTGAAGCCTAACACTGCTCCCAGTATCACAGAAAGATGGAGTGGGGGTGGGGAGGCTCTGAGAGAAATCCTGACTTGGTAATGTCTGCAATCCCATGTTATTCCCAGTAGTGTGCTCTAGCGATAATGCTTTAGGGACTTGACTGCATTTAAAAACTGAAATAACACCAGAACATAAACCTGTAGTCATTACAGACTTAGGGTTCCTGACTCTGGTTTCTGAAGCTAAATGCAGACTCACAACTTACATCCCATTTTGCCCCTTGTATTTATCTGACTTTATTTTGGAATGTATATAGAATCTGTACGTCTTCGATAAGAAGTTATAAACTGTGCAAACATATAAGTATTTCATACTCATTAGCTTATTAGCTTATGTTATTAAAATATGCTTGGCCAAATGTTTGTGAGGTTTGTGTCATGGAATATGCAGAAATTTTCTCCAGCTTTTACATGGCCCATGTTTAAGCTTCTTTCTTATCAAATTACCTAACCTATGCACATACAGTACACAGATGCATGAACACAAGTGCATCTTTTGTGATTTCTGAAATTGTTTTTTACTCTCTTTGTAAAGATTTCTTTATAAACAACTTTTTCATTTTTAACTGACATAAACTGCACAGCTTAAAGTGCACCAGCTGAGACACTGGCATTTTTAACATGGGTGAAAATACAGTAACACCTAAAACTTACCTCATGCCCCTTGGTGATCCCTTATTTCTCTCTTTCCTGTCCCCCCACCTTTGTTTCCATCACTGATCACTTCCTGTCACTTTAAATTTGATCTGGGTAAGAGATCCAAACTTTATGAGTAATTTCAAATTCACACACTTCCATATCAGAATTAATGATTCTGTCCTTGCCAGTCACATGTATCAGCACGGGCGTAACAGAGAACAGCATTAACTGCATGTGTTTCCATTGCAGGGAGCACAGCCTGTGGGCCATGATGAATGCTCTGAAGCCAGTGCACTGACTCATCTGAAGAGAAGCTGATTGTCACTGAATAATTAAACATCTCCCTTCCCCCAGACATGAGTTTCAAGAGTGGGAGAATCATTTGTCAGGACTGATGAGCACCGCGGGACTGATGGCATAGCCACTGGTCACCAGCATAGGGGCACACAGACGAACTGGCTCTTTGTTCCACAACATTCCTAAGGGGAAAGATAATGCAGCCCAGAAAGTACATGGCCACAAAGAAACTCATGAGCAGCAGCCTGGTCTGGGTGTCCTTTTGTACTAGAGGTGACTTTGAGAAAGGCAAGTGCTGTGGCGATGCCAGGACTGCCCCTTGTGCCTCTACAGGAGAGTCACCATGTAACCACTCAAAATATCCATGAGTCCTAGAGGGGAGACATCCTGGAATGTGAGCAAAGTCACTTTTGCCTGACCTGCCTACTTTTACCTCCAATGGCCATACCTCATCTATGGTGACGAGCATTCCTCTCTGCTCAACATAGCTCTTTTTTTTTCAATCTTTTTGCAGACAGTTCCTTAGACAGTACTAACTTCATGGACACTGCTAATATTACAAGTCCTCCCTTTTATGATGCTCTTTTGAACTTTACATTTGTACTGAGGCTTCTGACTCTTCTAAGGTGAAGATTTTGATCCATTTAAATTGTAACGCTTCACATCTCTTAGTGAGTGATCCATGCAAGTTCAGTCTTTAGTCAGTAGAAAGCCAAACAAAACAAACACCCAGGCCCCAGTAACAGCACAGAATGCAATTCTTAAGAAAATGCAACTGTGTGGGAAAAAGCAATGTAGGGAAATCTGACACTTGTCACCCCAGAATTTCGTGGGTCACTATTATTTTTTAAAACTGCATGCACATAACCTCTTAACTGTTAGAAAGAATTATAGGAAAACAGAGGAAGACAAGTGTGATGAGATAACAGCACCCAGCAAGAGAAGGATGCACGCTCTCACTTGCACAAGGAACATTCGCCACAACAAACCACAGCCTCACCCTGGGGGCATTAAACATGCCTTACACAACTTTCAACAACAGAAATGATACTTTCACACTCTACAATTCCAATGGGATGGAGGTGGAAGTCAGGAATAGAATCAGAGTTAGAAAATCTCAAATAACTTGCAGGTTACACAGCCTAATTCTAAAAAGCACATGGATCACGAGTAAATCTCAAGACACTTTTAAGTATCTTGAACTAAAAGAAAATGGAAAACCAACTCGTCAAACTTTGTGGTGTGTACTAAAATCCATGCCAATGGGGAACTTTACACCACTGAATGAATGTATCGGAAAGGAAGACAGATCTAAATCCAAGAATTTAAACTCCCACTGTGTGGCAAAGGGGAACAGCTCAGTGTTACAGCCAGGTGCTATAGTTCAAGAGCTACTGCTCAAGCTCTACAGCTACAGTGATTTGAAGACTTGAGAATCTGAAAGTTACTTGAAGAGATGGAGAAAACCCTTTACTAGCTGGCTGTCTCAGAGGAGTTTGACCACTCTGAATTCTGAGCCCCCAGTTGCAGGGAGAGTTCGTTTATATACAGTTGGGGAGAGGAAATTGAGAGGAACCTTTTAGGGCAGAGACATAGCTAGAAGAGGAAACACCTGATGAAGGGTTAAGAGAACATTTTTGAAACTTGAGGTAGAAATGTCAGGTACTAACTGTTAACACTGAACAGAACACTCTTGGTACATTGGGCAGGTACATGTGCAGCATAAACAGTGACTGAACATTTTATGGAAAGAAAAAGCATAGGGGACAAAGGCAAAGATTTGCCCTATTGTGCATTATTGCTTTATCACCGCATCAGGAAATTAGAAGACAAAGAGCAAATTAAATCCAAAGTAAACAGAGGAAAAGAACATTATACATCAATTAGTGACACTGAAAACAGAATATCAACGGATAATTAAGAAAACCAATATTTTGTTCTTTAAAAGGTCAACAAGTTAATGAAACCTCTAACCAGAAATCGAAGTGTTATTAGGACTAAGACCATGGATGTGAAATGTATCAAAGGAACACAATTCCAACCTCAAACGTTGAATACCTGGAAGTGACTACCACCTTGAAAGGCACAACCAAAACACAGAAGAAGCAGGAGGCTCCAGGTGGGAGGAAAGGGAAGGGACCTCTGGAAACGCCCTCCCGCCCAGCCTCCTTTCCCAGAGCGATCTGGGGTGAGGTGAGGTCTGGCGTCAGCACACAGCCTCTGGTTCGGAGGCCATGTGAGTGAGCTCTGTAGCTCAGGGACGGGCGGTGCTGCCTGGCAGCTGGTGAGAACAGCCCCAGAGGAAGGGGCACCCAAGCAAGCCTGAAGTCAGGGACCAGCATCCGGCCTTCGGCCTAGGAGACATTCAGCAGGCTGGCAGCCGCCAGGCAGGAAGTACAGGGTTAAGCTCCTGTGCTTGCGGGAGGTGGGGAAGCGCTGACTGACTGCTAGAACCCCTTCTCCTGTGTCTTTGTTGCAGCTAAGGCCCTCCAGGGAAGACCACAGAAAACAACAACCAAAAAGGTCTAACCAGGGCCCCTTCTGGGTGACCTCCACTAAACACTGTTCTCCACCTTCTCCTCGTAATCTAAATCCTCCACCCCACCGTGTCTGCCCACCACCTGTGAACAGGCCAGGTATGGAGAAGCGTGACCTCAACTGCACACTCACCCACATGCCGTGACACGTCTCTGTGGGGTGACCATGCACAGGCGTCCCCAACACAAGTCCCCTCCTTCCTCAGATCAGGAGAGGACTCTTAGGCGGGTGGCCCAGCTACTCTCTTCCTGGTGACCGGTGACAAACCTTTCTCTACTCTTTCAAACCACAGATGAGCCCGCGGTTTCACTGACAAAGTTTCTTCACAGAGTGAGAAAACCATCAAAGGGACCCGCAGGCCAGGTGGGCCATGAGGGGGTTAACGGACAGGCGAGGACATGGGCTTGGAGGGCGTGCCTGGGCCTGGCTGGGTAGTCCCGCCCACACCACCCAGCTGCCACTCCCTCAGGCCGCTCACCTGCCATCCCCAGAGTCCTCCTGTATCCAGAGGACCAGGGAGGGGCTGAAGCACCCAGGCTGGGGGCCTGCTGCGGCTGGCCCCTAGGCAGCACTCTCCTCTGCAGGCCACCAAAGCCTGTCACAGGGTGACCTGAGGCCCGGTGCCCGCTCTCCCCATGCTGCCCCTCCCATTCTCCGCAAACCCCGCCCCTCAGGCTCCACCCCCACAGGCCCCCCAACCCGAAGTCCCTTCTCGGCCTCCCTGGTGCAGGTCTGTGGAAGGACCCCACCCAGAGTCCGGGCCTCCAGTGAAGAGCTGCCCTCTCCCACCTGCTTCTCTTGGCAGGATAGCCCACATTTCCGCTGGGGAGCGGGTCTCCCGGGTCCACAGCTTCCACTCCCCTACACATCGCACCTCGCCTCCTGCCTCCCGCAACCGCCACCGTCCAGAGGCAACAGAGAAGCCCAGGAGTCCCTGCTGTCCGTTGGCCTTTGTGCTCAGGGCGCAGGCCATCAGCGATGGGCGGGGCGCCGCGGTGACGTGGGGCGGGGTCAGGGAGGGGCGTGCCCTTCGAGGGCCTCTCCCAGCTGACCTCCCCTAGGGTAGGAGCAAGATGAGCCCCCCCCACCAACTACCTTTATTCAAATTTGGATGAAATCTTTTCAGTATTCACTAGGGTTTTCCTTCCCTTCTATTTCATTCTTTCCACTTTAAGTCTTTTATTTAGTTTCTTCTGCTAGTTTATATTCATTTCTCCTTCTTTTTCTAGCTTCTTAACCTAACAGCGTAACCTCATTTACTCTCAGGAGTGTCCAACCCACAGCCTGCTGGCCAGCTGGAGACCTGGACATCTATTAATATGGCCCCGCAAGACTGTAAATGTCTAACATGGTTACGTGAGTTTCAGCGCTGTCTTCCATGACTTCACTGTCTTCCATGACTTCACTGCACAGTGCTCCAGCGCAGATGGGACATCACCAATGATTAGAATGAATAAACGATAATGTAAAATGGGAAGAAAAGGTCCAAGGGGGTAGGGGTAGTGGGAGGGGCAGGGGAAAGGAAAGAAGGGAAAGGAAAAATGATGAGAAATAGAAAAAATGGAAATAAAGTCTTTGTAAATAGGGAAGGGTGGAGGGGGTGAAGGGAGGGCTAGGAATGGGGAAAAAATAAGAACCAAGATGCATTATGTAAAGGTACAATTCCTAATGAGAAATGTAATTGTGTTGTATACCTACAATGTACCAATAAAAGAATTAAAAAAAAAACATCAGAATGCTTACTCAACTGCTTGTGCTCATTTTTTATTTTTAATCTTTTCCCTTCAGCTTGAATTTAAACTTCTATTTATTTGTTTAGAACTTTACTGGAGCTCTCTTCTGCTGTTTCCAATCTTCAGAGGTTTGTCCATGTGAAATTATATGTTGTGGATATTTGGTTTTCTGTTCTGTGTTTCTAGTGGGCTCCTTTTAAGTTTCCATTTATCTGTAGAAATGGCTGAACTTTTGTCATAACTGTTGCTATACTGATTATAAGTTGTTTGGGAGTAGTGTCTTCTAACCCTCGTGTCTGAAATACCAGTGAGTCTAGCTAAAATGCCCATATTTTCTTTTGACTAGTAGTGATAGGGTCTCAATTTGTCACAGACTTTGTCTTTTTCAAAATTTTGAATACACACCAGAGAAATAACCTAACCTTCTACTGCTTCTTTCAGAGAGAGTGCAGGCCTCTCCAGACCTCCACTAGTGAGGATGAGGGCCGATCTTTCAGCGGCCTCACAGAGGGAAGTCTGCCTTGGGCTCTGCCTCAACTTTAATCACATTCAACCTACCTGTGACCACCTCAAACTCACCTCCAGATCTGCCTCTATTTTACCATTTTTCACTTCATTTCTCTTAAAATTCACTTCTAAAATTTATTCAGAGCTTGAGATGTGAAACTGTTTGGAAATCATGAAACACAGAACCAATACTACCCGGAAACCAGGTACTCTAGGTGGGAATGGACCCAGGGACGAGGGTGCTGGCCACACACTGTAAGGAAGTGGTGGCGAATCTATGGCATGCGTGCCACAGCCAGCTGTTTATCATCACTGAAATCTCTACACGGACTGCCATCCCTGCTATAGGGAGAGGCACCGGCAGCTCCTGAGAGCCTTGGGAATCTTGCCCTAGAGCAGGGGCGTGGCAAAGCTTGGAATGGGATTGGAGGAATTTGATAAAAGCGTTAAAATGACACAATTTGATGTTGTTTGCATTACGCAACCTCCGAATCCCTCACAGATGTGTCAAGGGAACTTAGAGAAGTTTCAAGCACAGCTGTCCCCAGTTCCTACTATGCAGGGGAGAAGAAAGTAAAATTAAATGAAGTGTTGCGCTGGGGACACCACGATGCTTGGCTCCCCAGTGAGACCTGGGCACCTTCCTAAAGACACAGAAATTGTGGCCCTGAAGAGGACCTAGAGACACTGTTTCTTACAGAACAAGCTGGTTTGCCTCTGGTGCATGGAACTCCCTGCACGTCTGTCTGGGTGAGTAGACTCCATTCTCCACAGCGGTGCAATCAGTGGGCCGCAGGGTCCTGGGAGGGCATGGAAGGGTCACACTGGGCTGATGAGCGAGGCTTCCGGTCCCTCAGAGGGCCGTCTGGCTCTCACTGTCCGCTCTGCTCCGAGGACTGTGCTCTCTTCAGTGCAGTGAGGACATTTTCTCCTTAGGGTATTTAGTCTTTTAATTTTGAGATCATGAAATGGGGTGATTTTCTTTCATAAAAACTGTCAATTAATTTTAGGCTTCTGTTTATTTCCTAAATTAAATGACTTGCTCACCCACCTCTCACAGTTGGCTAATGCTTCCCCATTAAATAAAATGTAAAAATAAAATCACTTTGAATCTACTTTGTTTACCTCTCTGATTCAAAACACTTGAACAGAAAACATTCTTTTTTGGTAAATATCTGTGCTAACAGATAGCTGGATTCTGCTCAGACAGGCTAGCTCTTCTGCCAGGATGGGAAGTAACAGGTGAGATGCATGGCTATCTTGGGGAAATCAGATAAAAGACTTAAAATTCCATCAGAGCTCTTTCAACACAGATTACAAAACTATGCCACTATAATTATAATATTTATATCTTCTCTCTTGGGCAGGGACATAATTGGTCAATTTTTGAGAGAACTGCATTAAGACACCCCCCCCCAAAAACATGGGAGGAATTGTGTAATAATGGAAATAATAGTCAACATTTCTTTTTTTTTAGATTTTATTTTATTGGTACACTTTAGGTATACAATATAATGACATTCATCATTGGAAATTTGCACCTTTACATAGTCTCTCTTGGTTCTTATTTTTCACCCTTGCCCAGCCCTCCCTTCAACCCCTCCAGTCCTCCCTATTTACAAAGATTTTGTTCCTATTTTTCCACTTTCTCATATTAATCCCATTCCCTTCTATCCTTTCCCCTAGCCCTCCCACTTCCTTCCCCTTTGCCCCTTTTCTTCCTATTTCACATGACCTATTATACCTTTTAGTCCTTATTTACATTTTCAGTTTCTCACACTAGAGAAACTATTCTGTATTCACACATGTGTGTCCTATTTATTTCACTTAAGAGTATTGCCTCAATGTGCATCCACTTAGCTATAAATGTCTCTAATTTCTCATTTTTTATGGCCAAGTAGTACTCCATTTTAGAAAAAACCCCACATTTTCTTGATCCAGTCTCCAGTTGATTGGCATTTGGGCTGTTTCCAAGTTTTAGCTATAACAAACTGCGCTGCTATGAACATGGGTGTACATATATCACTGTGGTATGATTCTTTTAATTCTTTGGGGAAGACACCCAACAGGGGAATAGCTGGGCCAAATGGGACTTCCAGTCCTAGTTCTTTGAGATATCTCCATACTGATTTCCACAGTGGTTGCACCAGTCTACACTCCCACCAGCAGTAGAGCAGGGTTCCTCTTTCCCCACAGCCCCACCAGCATTTGTTATTGGTTGATTTCTTGATAGCAGACATTCTTTCTGGGGTGAGGTGGAATCTCAGCGTTGTTTTCATCTGCATCTCTCAAATGACCAGTTATGTTGAACATATTTTCATGTTTATTTGCTATTTCTACTTCTTTGTCTGAGAAACGTCGGTCCATTTCAGGTCCCCATTTTTGGATTGGGTCATTGAATTTGGGGGCTGATTTTTTTCAGTTCTTTATATATTCTAGATAGTAGTCCTTTGTCTGAGATACAGCTGCTAAAAAAATTTTCCCACATTGTAGGTTGTCTATCAGCTCTGTTGGTGGTTTCTCTTGGTGTGCAGAAGCTTTTTAGTAAGAAGAGATGCCACTTGTTGATTGTGCTAGTTCACAGGCAACAGAGGTTTTGTTCATAAAATCTTTTCCTACACCAATGTCTTCAAGAGTTCTACCTGAACTCTCTTCCAACCAGTTCAGTGTTTCTATTTTAATATTTAGATCTTTAATCCATTTCGATTTTAGTTTACTGCATGGTGAGAGATATAGGTCTAGTTTTAATCTTTGGCAAGTTGAAACCAAATTTTTCCAGCACCATTTATTAAACAGGCCGTCTTTCCTCCAGTGAGGGTGTTTGGCTCCTTTGTTGAAGATGAGGTGGCTGAGTGTGTCTGGAGTTGTATCTGCATCTTCTAATCTGTTCCACTGGTCCTCAGGTCTGTTTCTTTGCCAGTACCATGCTGCTTTTATCACAGTAGCATTGTAGCATAGTTGCAGGCTGGGGATTGTGATACCCCCTGCCATGTCTCTGTTACCTAGAATTGCTTTTGCTATTCTGGGTCTCTTCTTGTTCCAAATGAATTTTTGGATTGTTTTCTCAAGGCCCATGAAGTATGCTGCTGGGATTTCAATGGGAATTGCATTGAATCTATATAGCAGTTTTGGAAGTATGGCCATTTTCACTATGCTAATTCTTCCTACCCAGGAGCAAGCGATGTCTTTCCATTTTCTGGTATCATCGTCAGTCTTGCTTTTCAGAGTGCTATAAGTTTTCAGAGAAGAGGTCTTTGATTTCTTTTCTTAGGTTGATTCCTAGGTATTTCAGTTTTTTGGATGCTATTGTGAAAGGAATTGTTTTCCTTATTTCTCTCTCAATGAGCCTACTGTTTGTGTAGAGGAAAGGTATTGATTTTTGTGTGTTGTCCTTGTATCCAGCTACTCTACTGAATTGGTTATTAAGTCTAGAAGACTTTTTGTGGAGTTCTTGGGGTCTTCTATACAGAGCATCATGCCATCTGCAAATAATGACAATTTGACTTCTTCATTTCCTATTTTTATTCCTTTTATTTCTTTCTCTTGTCTAAGTGCTGTGGCTGTTTCCAAAACTATATTGAACAGGGGTGGTGATAGTGGACATCCTTATCTTGTTCCTGATTTTAGTGTGAAGGATTTCAGTTTTTGACCATTTTTTATGATACTGGCTGTTGGTTTTTCATAGACGGCTTTTATCAGATTGAGGCAGAGACTGTCTATTCCAATTTTTTGTAGGGTTTTTTTCATAAATGCTTGTTGGGTTTTGTCAAATGCTTTTTCTGCGTCTATTGAGACGATCATATGGTTTTTGTCCTAGGCTCTATTGATACAGTGTATTACATTGATTTCCATATGTTGACCAATCCCTGCATCCCTAGGATGAATCCCACTTGATCAGGGTGTATGATCTTCTTGACGATCTTCTGCATTCTATTTGCCAGTATCTTATTGAGGATTTTTGTATCTATGTTCATTAGTGAGATTGGCCTATAGTTCTCTTTTTCAGTTGGGTCTTTCTCTGCTTTGGGGATCAAGGTGATTCTTGCTTCTAGGAATGAATTCGGGAGTACTGCTTCCCTTTCAATTTCATTGAAGGGTTTAAACAGTAGTGGCAGTAGTTCCTCTCTAAATGTCTTGTAGAATTCGGCAGTGAAGCCATCAGGACCTGGGATTTTCTTAGTTGCTAAGTTTTTAATTATGTTTTTAATTTCACTGATTGATATTGGGTTGTTTAGACTTTTTAGGTCTTCTTCATTCAACTCTGGTAATTCATACATATCTAGGAATCTGTCCATTTCTTCTGTGTTTTTTTCATCTTATTGGCATATAGGTACTTGAAGTAGGTATTAATGATCCTCTGGATTGCTGGTGGGTCCATTGTAATTTCATCCTTTTCATTCCTAATTGCATGGATTTGGGCCTTTTCTTTCCTTTTTCTGATAATGTTGGCTAAGGGTTTGTCAATTTTGTTGATTCTTTGCAAGAACCAACTCTTGGCTTCATTGATTTTTTTGTATCATTCTCTTAGTCTCCATTGCATTGATTTCTGCTCTGATCTTTATAATTTCCTCCCTTGTACGAGCTTTAGGTTTGTCCTGCTCTTCTTTTTCTAGAAGCTTGAGGTTCAGCATCAGGTTGTTTAATTGGGCTCGCTCTGTTTCCTAATCTGTGTATTCACTGCTATGAATTTCCCTCGCAAGACTTTCATTTTGTCCCATAGATGCTGATATGTTGTATTGTCATTGTCATTTAATTGTAGGAACTGTCTGATTTCTTCTTTAATTTCCTCTGTGACCCACTGGTTATTCATAAGTGTGTTGTTCAATTTCCACATGTTTATGAAATTTTTGCGGTTTCTTTTGTTATTGATCTCCAATTTCATCTCACTAAGGTCTGATAATATACAGGGGATAACTTCAACAACATACTAGAAAACCCAAGCAGCTTGTTCACAAAGTATCCATTGGGACCAAGTGGGATATAGATTAGGAATACACACTTGTGTCACAAACAAAAATCAGTGTATGTGCATTATTAACAAAGAAAAGGAAAAAATGCACGATAACCTCAAAAGGTGAGGAAACGTGCTTCAGGAAACTTAAACAGCTTTTCATGACAAAAACACTCAACCAACCAGGAGGAAAGGCAGCGATGGGCATCTAGGCAACTGCACAGTCTGCTCTGTCCTCAAGGGAGAAACCTTCCAAGTCTGCTCCTGGATCGGGAGCACGCTGAGCTCACCCACTAACTGCTCCTGCTCTGCCAGTAGGGAGTTCTGTCAGCTCTCACTCTTGTTTCTCTCCTTGTTTATATTGCTTTCCACTTGAAATGTCTTATTTACTTTCTTCTCCCTTTTATTCATTTTTTTCTTTTTCTAGCTTCTTAGTCTGAAAGCACTATTTTAAATCAATTTTAGATATGAGCAGTTGAAAGTACACATTTCCCTGGATGAAGAGTGAGCTACAACGGTTACGCAGGCTTGGACTCGTTGAAGTAGTTGCTAATTGCTTTTCACATGTTTTTCCTTGAGAATGAGTTATTTACAAGTATTACCCCCAAAGTTCAAGTACTATTAGGAAACTAATTTTTTTTTTTTCCAGTACGACTCTGGATAATTGGAGAATATGGATAATTAGAATATGGACTATGGATAATTGGGAACTGGGGAATTAATTTTAGTTTTGTGAACGTGTTGGGCAGTGTGTTGTGCATCTCTTTGCAAATGTTTCATGTGCACTGCAGAAGAATTCCTACGGGATCCCAACTGGATGGAGCGTTTTGTAAGCATCAATTAAGTCAAGTGGGTGAGTATGTCATGCAAATCTTTTTGTCTTGATAGGTTTTTGACATCTTGCTCTGAAAATGATCAAGTGAGCATTTTAAAAATACATGATTCTGGATTGCTCACTTTCCCCTCTGTGTTTTCACTTTGACGATGTGCTTTAGAGTTCTGTAGATAGTTCCACATGCACTCCCTCCTACCGTATCTTCCAGACTCATCATCACCTTTGAACACTGTGAAATGCCCCCTTTGGCTGACGAGAAAGCAGACACGCCAGGCCCATTAGGCCTACCATTTACACGGTGTGCCCTTCCAACTGGTAAGCAACACGAAAAGGACGCAAGCCTTGAAGTCTATTCTATACTCTCCATGATGAGGCAATGAACATCTTTCTCCATGCACCACTTACGAATGTAGTGTGGTCACTTTCTCCACAAGCTTTATGCACAATAGTATCTCATAACAACTGCATACGGTGATAAATAAAGGACTGCCGCTCTCTTCTCTCAAGCTAGACAGTAACAAGATTGGAAAATATAAAACATTGCCATCTCCTCATAGGCTTGCTTTCTGGTTTGATAATGTAGCTACTTTTTATAAAAATACTTTTTTGGGGGGGGGTACCAGGGATCGAACTCGGGTAAAAATACATTTTAACATGATGATTTTCAAACATTTCTTATTAAGTGTTACAAAATACTTTTAGGATTTCTCAGTTCCAATATACTAAATTTGGATATAACTCATATGAAACAAAATTACCTTACAGTACATTGAAGTTTTCTGAGAAGTTTCTATGGATCATACAGTATGTTCTTCACCTACTGCAGTACCCTGTGTCGATATTGCAGGTGTGAAACAGAAAAATATTACACTAAAATGCCTTCACCAATTTGTCTTTAACTTACAATGTCTTAATTTTTATCTGTTGTGGGGTTTTTTTTTCTGAGACTCGGTCTCACGAATTAGTTCAGACTGATGTTAAACTCACCATGTAGCCCAGGATAGCCTCAAACTGGAGATCGCCTTGCAGAAGCTTCCTGAAGGCTGAGATTACAGCTGTACACCTGACTCTCTCCTTGAGCCTATACTTGAATAAGGCAGTTGTGATGAATTCCACAATACACCACTGCTTTTCAGACTAAGAAGTTAGAAAAAGAAGAAAAATGAATAAAAGGGAGAAGAAAGTAAATGAAACATTTCAATTACTTTAAAGAACATTAAAATTTTCTGAGAAGTTTCTAGAGGTCATATGTTTATCTCCTGTTCCAGTACCTTATGTCAATATTATATATGTGAAAAACAAAAAATTACATGAAAATTCCTTTTACCAAGTCCTGTCTTTAACTTATACTTTTTTAATTGTATTTTTTTTTGGTTTTTTCTGACATTAGATCTCACAATGTAGGTCAGACTGATATCAAACTCACCATGTAGCACAGGATGGCCTCAAACTGGAGATCATCTTGCCTCAGCCTTCCAAATGCTGGGATTACAGGTGTGCACCATCACACCTGGATCTTCCTTTATCCTGTATTTGAATAAGGCAATTGTTATAAATTCTGCAATACACTGTTGTTTTTCCTTTATACAATCATTAGTCTTCAAAGAAATTAAGTAAAAGCAGCTTAGTCATGTACTTTTCTGATATTTACTAATCTTTCAATACTTCCTTCTTTCCGTGGGTCCATGTTTTCCTCACATTTCACTTTCCTGAATCCGGGAGAACCTTCCCTAATACAATCTTTGCATCTGTAAATGATCAATGTTCCCGACTCTCACATGTATGAGAAACATCATTATTTCACTGTTCTTTAAAAATTATCTACCCTGTTATATAAATCTAAAGAATAAAATTGTCCGTGTGGTTTTGTTTTCCCTTTTGTTGTTTCATAGTCGTCTTACAAAACCATGCCCACCACTGTCCTGACTTTGCTTTGCTGTAATTTCTTTTTTGGGAGAGGACACCCTATTTTGAATACCTTCTTTCCCAGCTGTTTCACTGCAGTATGTCTTGGTTTCATCCACTTGTATTTTGTCTTTGAGCTGAGGTTTTAGTTAATATATAATCATTAGGTTTGTAAAAAACATAGGACATTATTTTCATATCGTATCTTTCTTCTTTTTTTCCTTTATTTCTGGGGCTCTTATGACACATGCATTCGAAAGCTTCTCACTTAAGTATGCTCATTTCATTTCTAAATCTTATATTTTTTTCATGGGGGACTTGGTCAAGGAATGAAGGATTAAACTGCAGGGAAAAAGCACATAGACTCTGTGAGGAAACAAGAAGTTTAGAGCAGTGAGGCATCATGTGTCTGCCAATTGTCCTTCCTCTTTCCTCCACAAACTGCCTAGCCTTGAGACACCTCCTTGCTCAAACTGCTTTTCTTCTACTTTTTTCTCTGACACTGATATTCTCAATATAAGTCAGAGAGTTTTCAGGCTTGGTGCTACTCCCTAATGCTAGGTGCTCTTGGTTGAGACAGCCCCACTGAGCCTCTTGGTATAAAAATTGTCACAGTAAGCTCTGTGACAATTTTTATTTACTTTTTGGTGCTAGGGATTGAACTCACAACGTTGTGCATGCTAAGCATGCATTCTACCACTGGAGTATGTGCTGAGGCCTAAACTTCTAATTTGGTCCCTCTCCATGATTTTAGCTGCATATTAACTTGTTTGGAAATTCCCTGAAGCTTTCTCATGCATTTCCATTCCTTCCCAGACCCAGCCATGTCAAATTTTAGATTGTAGATACTATCTTTTTAGTTCTTGATTTTTCATTTTGTTCAAGTTACAGAAAAAGGGAGAAAGATTTCATTAGGCCTACAAAAGCCTATCTCACACCATAGTATAGCAGTCAGACACCACAGAAAGGGATTTATCATGAGCTTGTAACAAGTAAGAAGCAAGAAATTTGCCTCTAATTAGGGACTGATCTGCCTAAGTTCTGAGAAGATGTATCCAAAAGAAAGGGTGAAAACTCTTCTGGAATGTCTAGCAAGGCTAATGAGTGAGATCTCTTCATTAAAGGCAGTTCATGAACACAAGGAGAAATGGCTACTTCTTCCTATGCACAGACACTGATACAAGGGACCAAGGTACATGAAGAATAGGGGAATCATGACACAAGCAAAGCAATCAATATCCAAGAGCAACTCTAAAAAAATGGAGGTATCTGAGCTGCCAGGCAAACAAATGAAAATAATAACTACGAAGGGGCTCACTGAGTCACAGGAGAACACAGATCAGCTACAAAATCAAATCAGGGAGACAGTTTTTGTACAAAATGAAAATGTCAACAAACAAAAAGGACATAGAACCACAAAGAAGGCAAAATTTGAACTGAAAAATTCTCTAAAAGGCTACAACAAACTTGATTGAGTACCAGAGAAAGAATCAATGAACTAGAAGATGGGTTATTTCAAACTACACAGTCAGAGAAGCTAAAGGGAAAATAAAGAACAAAATAAAAGTAAAGATTGTAGGAATCAGGGAGATAGATTTTGTGACACTGAGAAGGAGACCTGAGGATGGGTGATTCAAGAGGGTGGGAGGGAATGGGAAGTAAAAAGAACAGAGACGCAATATGTATATGTGCGAATACCCCATGATAAAAGGAATTGTTTTCTATCACAAACATACGCTAGTTTCAACATTTTTTAAAAAAGAAAACACAAAAGAATGACAAAAAGTAAAGATTCCATCAAGTGAATGAATAGACATGTTACTGGAATTCAGGAAAGAAAGAGGAAGAAATTGATTAAAAAAAACTTACGTCAAGGAACAACGGCCAAGAATGTATTCAAATGTGAGAAATAAAAGGGACACACAGACAGAGGTATTGAGCCAAAGATGTTTACACCCAGATGCTTTATATTGAATTTGTTTAAAAACCAAAGACAGAGAATTCTGAAACCAGCAATAGAAAAATGACTCATCACACACCTGGTGGCCCTGTGGGAATATCAGTAGATTTCTCAGCAGAAACTGGGCAGGCCATGGTGGAGTGACAGGGTAAACACAAATGCTGAAAGAAAAAGCTGTCTACCATGAAACAATACTGGCAAAACTGCGCTTCAAAACCGAAAAACCAAAGTAAATACTTTTCCAGACAAACAAAACCTTAAGAGAGTTTAGCAACTCCAGACCTGCCTTACTGGGAGGTTCTTCAGGGTGAAATGAAAGAACTTTAAATAGCAATGTGAAAGTCTACACTTCAAAGGCCAGGGGCGTATAGACTTACATGGAATTCTTCCTACTAGAAGGGTGACGTATTTAATTAAAATTAAATAATTTTAATTCTAGCATAAAAGACAAAGTAACAATAATAAGGACAACTACAAAAATCTGATAACAGATAGAACATATTGAATATATAAATTGAGACATAAACAGCATAAAATGTAAAGGTAAAACAAAGCACAGTTTTTGTGTGGGATTAAAGGCATTATTATTAGCTAAGAGAGACTACTGTAACTATAAGAAATCATGTAACCTTCATGATAATCACAAAGAAAATACCCACAGAAAGAAAAGCAAAAGGAATAAATGACCAGGTGCAGTGGCACACACCTGTGATCCCAGCTAGGAGGCAAGAATCCCAGCTAAGCAAATGCAATTTTGACCTTATCCTGGGAAACTCAGCAAGACTGTGTCTCAAAATAAGAAGTAAAAATGGATGGAGATGCAGCTCAGCCCTCGAGCCCTTGCCTCACATGCACAAGGCCCTGAGATCAATGCTCAGTACTGAAAAAAGAAAAAAGGAAAATTTATAAATGAATCAAAGCATATACACATAAAAGAAATCAGAAAAGATTCAAAGGAGATGGAGAAATGAATTACAAGACAGAAAACAATGGACAAAATGCAATACTAAATCCTTACCTGTCAATACGTAATTAAATATGAACAGACTAAACTCAATGACCTGACTTAGGGTGGTTAAATGATTTTAAAAACCCAAAATCAATATATGTGCCTAAAACATATTCACTTTGGATCTAAAGACACACATAGGCTAAAAGTGACAGGGTAGGAAAAGATATTGAATGCAAAGGAGAACATATTTATATAACCTGTATTAGTTACTTTCAACCTCTGGGACAAACTACCTGATGGCTGCCACTTAAGAGCGGGAGAGGGTCATTTTCGCTCCAATTTTCCGAAGTTTGAGTCCCTGGTCTGCTGGCTCCACTGCAGAAATGGCAGGGCAGAAGGGCAAAACGGAGGGAGCTGCTCAACCCCAGACACACAGCCAGGAAGCACAGAGAGAGGGAAGAGCCAGAGTCACAGAGCGACTCTCCAAAGGCCAGCGCCGGTGACCCGCCTCCTCCAACCTCCTCCTGACAGCACTTTCGGCTATCAGCTCACCCAAGGATGAATCCTCTGACATGCACAGTGGGCCCCATGATCCAATCATCAGCCTCCAAAGTCCCACCTTTGAACACACGAGCCTCTCGGGGACATTTTAGATCTGAGCCATAAAATGACAAAGCAATCTTTAAATCAAACTCTTTCAGAAAAGACACAGTCATACTACAATGAAAAAGGGGTCAGCCCATCACAGAGTTATATTCTCAATTTATATATTTACTTATAGCCAACATCAGTGCAACTCAACCTAGAAAACAACACTGACAGAACAGAAGGGAGCAATACACAGCAGCATAAATATTTTAGGGTAATTTAATGCTCCATTTCAAGAATGGCTAAATATCTGAACTGAAAATCAGCAAGAAATAGCAACAACTCAGCAGCAGCAGGAGAACACACATCACACTCAAGTACACCTGGAATAGTCTTCAGAGGACTGCGTACATGCGGTCTCAAAACAATGTCAAGGGGGTAAGCAGACTGAAATCTCATCAAGTACCTTAATGGCCACACTAAAAGCAAATGACAGAAGAAAACTAAATTTACACATCTCTGTGAAATAAATACACTCTTGAACAACAACAGATCATAGAAAAGAACAAAAGGGAAAACATGTAATTTCTTGAGACAAATGAAAATATCAGAATGTATAGGATGCAGCAAAGAGTAGCATAGGGCAACTGACAGTGACAAATGCCCACATTTAAGAAATATATAGAGAGAGAGTAAGCAAAGTAAAATGACTTGAAAATGCTAGACAAAAACAATGCCCCAAGTTAGCAGAAGGTAATAAATTTTTAAAATACCACAACAAAAGCAACATAATTTGTGCTACTGTTTAAATTTGTGCTACAGTTTAAACAGTTTAAAAGCAGATATGGCCAACAATCCCCAATGCCATGGTGCTGGGAGGTGAGGGAATGCACGAAGTGTTCAGGTCTGTGTACTCCACACTCGTGAACAGATTTGTGCTCCTCACTGAAGTCCTTGAGACATGAGCCAGAATCCTCTCCTCTCCCTGTCTCCTTGCCTTTCCACAATAGGTTGACACAGCAAGAAGACCCTTCCTAATGTGAGTTCCTGGACCTTAGAATTCCAGCCTCCAACACTGTAGTTATTTCCTTTTCTTCATAAATTACTCAGTTGGTGGTATTCTGTTGTAGCAACTCAAAACAGACCAAGACAAGCATAGAATAAGAAAACAGTAAATAATCAACAAAAGGAAGTGTTCATCATTGGAAAAGACAAAATTGAGAAACTTTTAGCTAGAATAACTCAGGAATCAAGAAGAAATGCTCAAATAAATCCAAAATGAAAGTACAGATAGAACAGCTCATATCACAAAAGTGAAAATAATCTCAAGAGACTGCTATTCCCCTATACATGAATGACCTAGGGGAAATGTGTGCATTCCTAGAAACACACAACCTATCCATTCTGGTTCATGATGAAATCCTGAAAAGAGGATAATGAATAAGCAATAATTTAAAACATCCTAAGACGAGAAAATCCATGGTAGAAGACCAAAAGTCTGATTTGCATCAAAATTTTAAAGAATACACAGGACTCCTTTCTAACTTCTTCTAAAAAACAGCCCAGGAAACATGTTGAAAATAGTTTATGAAGCCAGCATTTCCCTTACCTGAAAACTACAAGAGATATTAGATACTCAAAGAAAACTACACAAAGCAATTATCCCTGAAGAACATACATGTAAAAATCCCTGGGGAAATATCAACCAACAGCACATTAAAATATCATACATCTCAATTAAGCAGGATTTCTTCCTGGGATACAAGAATGGTTCAGCATATGCAAATCAATATATGAGACATAAATTACCTAAAAGATTAAAATAACATGGTCATGTCAAAAGATGTAATAAAAACATTTGACAAAATTCAGCACTCTGTCATGATAAAACATTTAACACAGTAGGTATAAAAGGAGTTTACGTGAACATAACTGAGCATAAATGTGAAAAACCTACAGTTAACATACTCAATTGTGAAAACTTGAAATCTTTGCCTTTTAAAGTCACAGAGAAGGCAATTCCCAAGCGCTCTGCTCTCTAATAATTTCTACTCTACACAGCACTGGAAATTTTTGCCAGGGCAATTAGGCAAGAAAGAGAAACAAATGAATCCCAAATGGAAGGAAGATCTAAAATTATGTTTCCAGCTGACACAGTCATATATGTAGAAACACGAAAGACTCCTTAAAAATCTTTTAAGATTGCTACTATAACTATTAAGTGAATCAAGAAAAGGTACAGAATAAAGAAGCACTATACAAAAATGAGTTCTACTTCTTTATACTAAAACTACATGGAAAGAAAATTAAGAAAGTCTAGTTGTAATAACATGAAAAATAAGAAAATACACAGTGATAAACTGAACCAGGAAAGTGACTTTCACACTGAAAAGTATAATATATTTATGAGAGAAATTAAAACAGATACAAATAATTGCAAAGACACCCTACGTTCATGGATTGGAAGAATTAATATTATTTAAATGTGCACCTTACTCAAAGCAATCTACAGATTGCTGTCAAAATCATAGTGGAGGGCCAGGGATTTAGCTTAGTGGTGCTGCCACCTGCCTTGCAAGGGCAAGGTCCTGAAAATCCTAAAATCCATATGAAACTATGAAAGATCCTTATATGATTTGAATGTATCCACTACACAATTAAGGCACAATTAAATATTAGCAGGTGGGCCTTTTAAGAAGTGACTGGGCCATGATGTTAAGGCCCTTGTAAAAGAAGCTTCATGCAGCAAAAAGTCCTACCTGATGCTGGTGCCTTCAGCTTGGACTTTTCAGCTTCCAAAACTCTAAGCAAATCTATCTATGTTCTTTATAAATAACCAGGTGTGGGATCCTCCGGAGAGGAAACCCTCTGAACATAAGGGGTGTGGGATGGAGCCTTCATCTTGTTGCAAAGGCAGAAGACACATGAGAGCACACAACAGATGTGGGCTTAAAAATGTTAATTTTATCAAAAATCCTTTGACATTCCCAGTTCAGTTCCAAAGCAAGGAAGTATTCACTCTGGAGAGAAGCCCTGTGGATGGAAGCAAAGAGGAAAGCCTCCACACACTCTGGCTCTTTTCAAGTTCACTGAAGGACTCTACTGGAGAGAACACTCTGGGAGTGGGGAATGTGGGAAAGCCTTCTGGGATCCTCATTCTTTCTGAGTCCATGCAGTGGCATGCTATAGAGAGAACCTTGAGGATGGGAGGAATATGGGGAAGCCTTCCTTTCTTTATACAGATTTCAAAGACAGATGATAATGCACACTGGAGACACATCCTGCTGGTATCTGCTATGGGGAGAAGTCTTTGTCCTAATTCATTCCAAATATGTGGAATAACTCACACCTGTCAAAACCCCTACAAATAGAAACTGTTATCAAGCCTTCATGTCTCGCAGTGACATTTGAAGGCATGGAAGGACTCACTGGAGGAAAACCCAATGAATGAGTATGGACAGTGGGAAATACTGTGCTTCTCTTGCAAGTGTTAGAAGACATATGCTAGTGCACACTGGAGATGGACATTATAAATGTCAGGTAGGTGGGCAGGATTTGACTGCCCTAGTTCAGTTCCAAAGCACGAAATGACTCACACTGGAAGGAAAGTAGGAATGCCTTCATGTCTCTCCCCAGCATTCAAAAATCTACAGGAACTAGAACTGACAATAAATCATGAGGATGGAAGGGATGTGGGAAAGCCCATCAGTCCCAGTCGCTTTCTGATGGGTGAAAGGAAACATTGTGTGTGTAAATAATGTGGTAAAGGCGTGGTCATGAACCCATAGAGGCTGGATGATGATGATGTGTTCTTGCAGGTTTGTCATTTATGACAAGGGACCCTGCTGGTAGGAGATGTTGATGTGGGGGTGGCTGTGTGGAAAGAGGGCGAAGGGACACAGGAACTCTCCTGTGCTCTTGACTCTTATCACCTTCTCAAATGTCCCTCCTCTCAGCACTCAGGAAGTTACTACAGCACTGAACGTAGCCCACAGGTAAGGCCCGGAGGCCTCTGCCCACAGCTCCCACCTCCCACCTCCTTCAGGAAAGCTCCATCCAGAGGCAGGAGGACTGACCTGCAGAGTAGCCAGTGGGACTGAAGGCCTTGCAGGACAGGTGCTAAAGTTCTGAGGTGGCAGAAGACAGCAGCCAGCCACGACCAAGCCACACCCCTACCTTTCTGGGGGTGCTTCCTGGAGTCTTCTGGACAGGACAGCTTACCCCAGCCATGTTCTGAGGGTGGGGGCTAGTTTAGGCTCACGTTTCTGTTACACGCTCAGTGTTTTCAGTTATTGGCTTCCTCACTGGACATCCTGAGGCCTCCTGGCTTGGGGTGTATCTGCCAGAGGCACAAAGAACCACAAAGGCGAGTAATTTTGTGTTCTTGGACTGCGGTGTCCTCCTCTGAAAGAGTGATGGTCAACCATCCTTTCCTCC
Organism: Heterocephalus glaber; assembly: GCF_053883595.1. NCBI lineage: Eukaryota > Metazoa > Chordata > Mammalia > Rodentia > Bathyergidae > Heterocephalus > Heterocephalus glaber. Next base: position 231,505 of record NW_028258387.1, read on the forward strand.
AGGGAGGGTGGCCCACTGGATGGAAAGCTCTAGGAAGGGGTTGGGGATGGCTCAGTGGCACAGCACGGCCTAGCATGCAACACTCCCTGGGTTTCGTCCTCAGCCCTGGAATAAACAAATCAACCCAAAACACACAGGGAATCTTCTGATGCCATTAGCCTGAGCGCAGGTGGCAGCTGGACCCCACTCAATGCCCAGTGGGACTGCTAATCAGTGTGTCCCGACCACCCTGCCCCCAACACACTCTACCTCCTCACCCTTGTCTCAGTGGCTGTTCAATTCCCTTCACAGACTCACTCCACTATCACACAGACACTTCTTTCACCTTAGTTAACCAATCTACTTCCACTCAACTGTACACTCCACAAAAGTAAGGCACCATCCACTCCCCCCAGGGCCCATGCCCAGGACCTTGAATCGTGCCCAGCTCAGACTAAGTGTCAGAGCCATCTGTCTCCTCTCTGTCAAGTGACTCTCCAGCCCTCATCTGTGGAATCCGTGTTGGCCTGTAGTGTTTGTCCCTGAGCCCTCAGGCAGCACCGGTGCCCACTGCGTACACTTTATCTAACTGAAACCACTTTGTCCAAAATAAAAATGGCCACACTGCATTTCATGAGTATAACCTTGTGTAAGGGAAATTAAGGACAAAAATTATACAAGGGACAAGAGAGGAGAAGTCAGGAATACCCACAGGTGTCCGTGAAGTGACAATCTATTATCTGAAAGTGGACTTGGAATAGTTTAAGTGCATATTGAGAATTCCTGCCCAACTAGTCAAATAAGTAAAAAAGGAACTACATCTACAAAAAAAGAGTGAAAAATGAACAAAGAGTGAAAAATGAAATCATGTAAGATGCTCCAGTAAACTATATAACACAGGAAAAGATGGGACACAAAATGAGAAACATGGAAGAAAACAATGAGTAAAAACAGTAACATATATGGTATCTATTAATTCAACTGTAAGATCAGCAGTTTATTTATTTGGTTTTTTTGGGGGGGTACTGGGGATCAAACTCAGGACCTTGTGCTTGTGAGGCAGGCACCAGAAACACTGAGCTAAATCCCCAGCCCTGATCAGCAGTTTAAAAATCAACAGTCCAGGGTCGGGGATTTAGCTCAGTGCTTTCACCGCCTGCTGCACAAGCACAAGGACCCGAGGAGTTCGATCCCCAGTACCAAATAAATAAATAAATAAATAGTCCAAGCAAACTACTGAAACAGAGATTACAATAAGGAACTGAAAACCAAAACTAAATTGTATACTGTTTACACATAAACGACCTTAAATATAATGACTCTGAGATGAGAGGAACAGAGACATATATACAATGCAGAAAGTGGAAGTAGTTGTATTAGAAAAACAGATTTCAGAACAAGGAGAATATCAGGGATGATGAGGGGCATCACTTAATTGCAAAGGAGGTCATTACCTCCAAGAAGTTATTCTAGTCCTTCCTATGTCTGTACCTGACAGATTATCAATATGCATCAGGCAAACATTGACAGAACTGAATGAGAAATCCACCAATTCATACCTTAGAGACCTCAGCACCCCTGCCTCAGGATGAGCAAGTCCTGCAGGCAGAAATTCAGTGAGGTTGGAGGTGAATTCACCAGCCCACTCAACCAACTGGACCTAACTGTCCTTTATGCACTACTGTTGTTGGATGGTACAGTCTCCCAGGGATCCAGGACAGCTGAAGAACAGATAAACACAACTTTTATTTAATGTAAAAGAGAGAGAGGGAAAAGGGAAGTGAAGAAAAAAGAAGAAAGGGAAAAAAAGTGAAGGAAGAGAGAAGGACAAGAAGAGATGTATCTATGGATGAGCCACTGCACAAAGAAGCATGGCAAAATGACAAGACTGTTGCAGCAGCGAAGTCAAGGGTTGCTGCCTTTTATATCCTTCCATCCATCCGTCTGAAGTTGTTTCACACACACATCCTGGCTGTAACTGACAAGTAGCATGCTTGACCAGGTTAGAGAGATACATCCTGCTCCCAGCTTTTCCCCTCTTTATAATTAAAGGTCACGTCCTATTGTCCAGACTGTGACAGCCCTAATCTACCTCACTACCTCACCCAACAAAAGGGGAATGCAAACTCTCAAGTTTACAAGGAACATCTGCCAGAACAGACTACAGTCTAACCCTGGGACCATTAAACATGCCTTATACAACCTCCAACAACAGAAACGGCACTTGTGTACTCCCTAATTCCAGTGGAATGGAGTTGGAAATCAGGAGCAGAAAGATACTGGGAAAATTCCAATAAATTTGCAGGTTATACAGCATAATTCTAAATAACACATGGATCAAGAATAAATCTCAGTGTTGCTGGATGATTCCAGCTTTTTCTGTCCCACCCAAAGAATTGACTGGGAAAACTGATGAATAGGTGAATGGGACTTTTATTTAAATAAAAGAAGAAAAGGAAAAAAAGTGAAGAAAAGAGAAGAGTAAAGAGGCAAGAAAGGTGATGATACGTTTTGCATGCAGGGTGGACCACTGCAGAAACAGAAAGACAGCAGAATAGGAAGATCTGCAGTGGCAATGAAATCAATGTTGCCATCTTTTATACCCTATCAGATCTGGCCCCTCTGAAGTTGCTCTACCCACACATGCTGGCTGTGATTGACGGGTCATATCCTGTTATTCAGCCTCCATTCCAGATCTTCCTAATTGACAGATTACATACTGTTTTCCAGCCAGTCTGCCATGCCCTCATCTGCCTCATCAAGACACTTTAAAGTATTCACCAGTACAATAGATCACCTGGACCTATCTGCCCTTTTTACACTACTTCACTCAAAGAGGGAAGAATGCACATTCTCAGGTTAATATGAAATATTCTTGGCCCCACCCCTTCAGCGCAGAGGATCGGAGATCCTGAGCAGTACATGGGGCATCCAGTGGCCCTGCCCCTTCGGCGCAGAGGAGCAGGGGCATGCGGGCATCAACACAGGACCCCCCACCTCTGGCCACTGGGCCAAGCCAGCACCTGGATCCACACCACAGAGGGGCAGTGGGTCAGAAAGGACATTGATCTGAGCTCCAGAAGATAGAACAGAAGTGAACAAGAGAAAGAGGGCCTCTCTGAGGCTCCTAGATGAAAATTCATGCCCACTGGAAAAGTGAAGAAAATCTCTGCAATAAAGGCACACCAGACCACCATAGTTGATAAGGTGGAGGGATCATCACCTCCCATCTGAACCTGGACTATCGCCAGGGGAAGGGCAGCAGGAACCTGCAGGAGAAGCTTGCAGAGTTCAACCCTGCAGGGGGTCAGAGATCTCAACTTGGGCCTTGCAGGCAGAAATTGGCCTGAGCCTCAGGGGACAGCTGCTGGCTTGCTGAGACTAACTGACTTACATCTGCACATTCCTGCCCATGCTGTCTATAGTGACAGCAGAGACATACCCTGAAGGAGGCCCTTTTTAAAATTTTTTATTTTCAAAGTAATTTTTTCTCTTTATTTTTAATATTTTTTAAAATTTTTATCTGTTCTTTTCTCTATTCAATTTTTTTCCTTTCTTTCTCTTCTTTTCTTTTTCTCTCTCACTCTCTCCCACCTTGTTCTTCATTTCTCTCCCTTTTTATTCCTGTTCCTGTCCTAATTCGAATTTCTTTTTTTCTTACCTTTTCTTTTCTTCTCTTTTTCCTTCTCTTGATTGTCACTAGTTTTAAAGAAATGTGAATTCAGTTTCTAGCCTCCTTATTGCTGTTACGTTGTTCTGTTCTTTCGTTTGTTCTTTCATTCTGTCTTCTCCTCTTCTCTTCAACAGCTTCCTAGAGTTTGCATGATCTTCCTGTGCCCTCTGGCCTCACTTCTAACCTTTCCCTATCATACCTATATATCTCTCCCTCCCCAACTCCTTCTAAGTCCCCATCTCGAAGAGTAAAGTTGCTATACTGAAGAGTTTATTCACCATAGACGTATTTTGGGCTGGCCCTTGACTTTGATTTAATTCACATTTAAAAGTGACAGATTAATAACTACCACAAGTTGCCATTTTCTAAACTGTGCTTGATGCTATTGTTGTTGCTGATTGTATCACTTAGGCTTAGGCATTGTGACTGATCTAATCAGTTGTCCTTCCTGGTATACTGAAAATGAGATAGCCTAAGAGTCATTAGAGGCTCAAAACCTAAAGGCCAGATATATCTGGAAGACATTTCTGAAAAACAATCATGCCATACAGTTTCTAAATACAAGCAAAAAGATACTACAATAAGCAAATACTGAAGTATCAACCCAGGAATTGAACCATAAACAGTACCAACAACAAAAATAGAAATGAGAAGACACCTAAGCAAGGCACATCAGGCTACTAGCTCACCAAAGGCAAATTCTGGGGGAAACGAGGTGGAAAAGTCTGATAGTCAATCACCTGGACACCCTGCACTGATGGCACAGGAAGTAACAAAACAGATGAATGAAGCTCTAGAAAAATTCAAAACAGAAATAATTTCCCAGAGAACCACAGAGATGGTGAGCAGATGGAAAGACATGATTAGAGACTCTAGAACAGAAACAGATAAAAAATAGATGAGCTCAGGACCATGATGGAAACCATTGAAAGGGAAGCAATACTTCCAAATTCATTCCTGGAAGCCAAGTGTTACTTTGATTCCAAAACCAGGGAAAGATCCAACCCAAAAAGAGAACTACAGGCCAATCTCTCTAATGAACATAGATGCAAAAATCCTCAATAAGATACTGGCAAACAGAATACAGAGGGTCATCAAGAAGATCATAACCCTGATCAAGTCGGATTTATCCCAGGGATGCAAAGATGCTTCAACATATGTAAATCAATAAATGTAATACATTATATTAACTGAGTCAAGGACAAAAACCATATGATCATCTCAATTGATGCAGAAAAAGCATTTGACAAAATCGAACATTCGTCATGATAAAAACCCTAGAGACAATTGGAATAGATGGTCTTTATTCCAAGCTAATAAAGGCTATCTATAAAAAACCAACAGACAACATCATATAAATGGTCAAAAAAACTCAAACCTTCACAGTAAAATCAGGAACAAGACAAGGATGTCCACTATCACCACCCTGTTAGTATAGTTCTGGAAAACATTAGCCACCGCTATTAGAAGAGAGAAGAAATAAAAGGAATAAAGATAGGAAAGGAGGAAGTTAAACTGTCATTATTTGCTGATGATATGATACTCTACATAGAAGACC